>NC_056731.1:1623353646-1623421146 GCF_019279795.1 Protopterus annectens
GCAATGAGTATCATTTGTGGCCTCTCTAATCTGACTTTCAGCAGCACCTTTGCTAGAAGAGGCAGTGGAGATAAGGCATACACTGTTAATGTTTTCCAACTGAATGAGAGGGCGTCCACTTTCCAAGCTTGTGGGTGGAATGTCCTTGTGCAAAATTTTTGAAGTTGGTAGTTTTGGGGGGTCGGCAAACAGATCTATGTCTGGGCACCCCCATTTTTGAGTTATCATTGCAAATACTTGTCGATTCAATTTCCACTCGTGGGGATCCATGATGTTTCTGCTTAGGTCGTCTGCCAATGTGTTTTAATTTCCTGGCAGGAAGTGCGCTTGTAGTTGAACTTGGTAAGACAGTGCTGTGTTCCACAAGGTCATTGCTTGCCTGCATAGAGGGTAGGAATGTGTGCCCCCTTGCTTGTTGATGTACTACATTACTGTGGTATTGTCCATCTTTATCATTAGTTGTCCTGGGTGTAAGAAGTCCTTGAAAGCTGTTAGGGCATTCTGTACTGCTAGCATTTCCTTTTGATTGATATACAGATGCCTTTGCTCTGTAGTCCATTTGCCCTGAATGCACTGTCCTGCCATGTGTGCTCCCCAGGCATAGTCCGATGCATCTGTTATAGTTTGCCTGGCTGTGGGTAAGGTGAAAGGCTGACCCTTGTTGAGGTGACATGCCTGTGCCCACCACAGAAACTCCTGTTGAAGGCAGGGAATGAGTGGTATCCTGTTTCCAAGCTGTGGCTGTGCTGAGTCCATACGCTTTTCAGGTACCATTGTAATTTCCTCATATGCAGTTTTGCAAATGGTATTAGTAGTATGCAAGATGCCATGAATCCCAAGGCCTGCAGAATTTTTCTTGCAGGGAGTTGGGTCTTTGTTGCCATTATTTTGAAGTACTGAGTCAGCTGTTGTTGCTTGTCTGGCGTGAGATAAGCCATCTGGGCCATTGTATTCAAGCTGGCACCCAGGAATATTATGTTTTGTGAGTGCATTAGTTTTGATTTCTTTTAGTTTACTGTGTACCCTAGGCAACTTAGAAGGTGTTTGACAAATGCCAGATGTTTTAAAAGAATGTCCTTGCTTTCTGCTTGAATAAGGCAGTCGTCCAGGTATGGGTATATTTGAATTCCTCTTTGTCTGCAGTATGCAATTACTGGTGCCAGGCATTTTGTTAAGACCCTGGGTGCAGTAGATAAGCCAAAGGGCAGTGCAGAGAACTGATAATGGGTTGAACCTACAATGAAGCGGAGGTATCTTCTGCAATTTTGTCTGATAGGGACATGCAGGTATGCCTCCTTGAGATCCAACGTTACTAGCCAAGCCTTCTTGCCCAGCATGGGAAGCTGCTGTAGTGTTAGCATCCTGAATTTTGGTACTTGCAGATAAGTGTTCAGAATTGAAAGATCCAGAATGGGTCTCCATGCTTTGTCCTTTCTGGGGACTAGAAAGAGTCTTGAGTAAAATCCTTGTCCTTGCACCTGTGTAGGTACCTATTGAACAGCTCTCATGTCCATGAGAGCTGTAATTTGTTTTTCTGCCTCTGCCCATTGATTTGGTGGCAGGTTTGGCATTCCTTTTATCCTTAGCAAGGTATGAAAGTGGAATCTGTATGCTTGTGAGACAATGTTTAGGACCCATTTGTCTTTACCATTTGTCTTTTGTGATGTGCCAGTTGTCTGCAAAAAGGGCTAATTTTCCTCCCAAGGGAGCTGCCAAGAGAGATTTGCTTGGTAGTTGGAGGGCTGAGTCACTGTGTTTGTCTTCTGCTAGCATGGGGCCCGTCTTCACCTCCTTTCTGGGTTGCAGCACCCCATTGGCGAGGTTTGTAAGGGCCTTGACTGACCTCTGCCCCTCTGTGGTCAGTCAGAAGCTGGAAAGGACCAGTTTTTTGTTGGCTAATTTCTGCTGAAACGAGGGGGTTGTACCAGTAAAAAATCCTTGACCGTCTGCATAGACTTTGCCTTATCCTCCATTTTCTTTAAAACCTCTTCTGCTTTGACACCAAATAAGACATCCTGCTGTAAAGGTGCATCCAATAATTTTGCTTATGATCAGGTAGGGTTTTGTTCTTTTAACCAAGCATGTCTACGTATGACAGACCCAGTAACAGCTGCTCTACAGGAAGCTTCCAATGAATCAAATGCACATTGTAAAGTATGTTTGCCCACCTGTTTAGCTGCATGCAACAGATCCTGCATTTCCTCGAATTCAAACTGTTCAGAATGTGTGCTCAGTTTTTGTTTTAATTGAGACATTAGGAAATTGCTGATATTTGCATGTGAAACTGACAATTTAATGCTCTCATAGCCAGAGTAGCTGAGGTGTACATCTTCTTTCCCCATCTATCTAGGGCTCTGGAATCCCTTTCAGAGGGCACAGGATTTTTAGCCATAGAAGCTTTAGCCCCTTTGGGACCCTGGGAAATTGTTTCTGGGTCAGCCAGAGGGCTTTTATAAAGGAATTTGAGAGAGTCAGGTACTCTGTAGTATCTGTCTGGTTTGGCTGGAGCAGGAGGTAGGGAGTCTGGATTTAGACTAGACTAAGTAAACATCATCCACAATATCTAAAACTGCAGGGATAGCAAGTGGTCTGTGCTGAGGTAGTAAAAGGAACTCTCGGAACCTTTTCTTAGAATCAGAGTAGTCCTGGCCTTCCCAGTGGAAATGTTCCCTCATGGTATGTAAAGTTTCCCCAAAGGAGTAGTCTTCAGGGGGAGATGCTGAGGGAATAGTCTCTTCAGCATCAGAGTCTTCATAAGAGGGATAAGTGTAATCCTGTTCCTCAGAAGAATCTGAGGAAATAGAAACCTGGTCAGAGGAAGCATAATCCTCCTCTTGTCTTGGCCTTCTATCTGGAGGGGGATGGGAACCCCTGATTAGGGTAATCAAATCTTCAGCCATCTTAAAGCATCTGTTTCTTAGGCATGGGGCCTTGAACTTGAGACTGGTGTACAGTCTTTTTAGGTTTTAATGGAGTTTTAAGCTTAGCATAAGATTTAATGGTGAGTGTAGTAGGTCTGAAGACACCTTCTGTAACTGAAGGAGTTTCTACTGCACCGGGATCACCTTCTGCTCCAGTGTCGGAAGGGCCTAATGAAGATGGCTGTGACGGCCTAGTACACTCCGCTTGAGAATCCGAAGCTGTCTGGGATTCCAATTCCGCGGTCGTCAGGGGCTGCGTAGGTGCCTCACTGAAAACCGGACAACCGGCGACAGGCCCAGCAGAGGCCTCGGAGTCTGGCTTGGTTCTAGGCTGCCTGTCCTTATCCTTGCGTTTTTTATGCATGCCTGTCGGCTGCCTCGACAGCATGATATAATTAAATTTCCTACCAGTAATGTCGTGAAAAGTCAAAATGGCGTTTGATAGTTCGTTTATTAAACCTAGCACAAAACTGACAACCTGTGACATCGTGGTCTGGGCCTTGGCAAGGAATACAATAAGAATGGAAGTCCTTATGAGGTATTTCCTTCCCACAAGAAATGCAATTAACTTTTTCTGACATCAGACTGAGGCAAGAAAAGGTTCCCCAATGGGGTACTTAGCTTTATTGAAGACTTCGGACTGAAATTCGATTCGAAAATCTCAGGTGCCGACCGGCACTTGCGAACTGCTTCTGCTTCGGGCACCACGCAAGAAAGACTGAAGAAAATGACGTTGGATGCCTCATATACCCCTGGTGCACTGACATCAGGGAAGAAGCGACAGCAACCGATGCCAGACAAAGACTTTGGAACTTTGGCCGACTGTGGGACCGCCTGACAGCAGGTAACCCAAGTGTGATGACTGCAGCAGGGTAACACGATGAACATCTGCAGTGGCAAAGCCTGCCCTGGACTTAGAGAAGAGAGGCAAATGACAATGCTTTGTAAATGTATGAACAGAGCTCCAAGTAGCAGCTCCTAGAATGTCTTTGGTTGGAACTACTCTCAGAAAAGCTGCTGAGGTAGATGCAGCCCTGGTGGAATGTGACCCGATTCCCTTGCGCACCAGTTTACCATAATGCAAGTAGCAGAAATGAATGCAGTGGCTTACCCACTTTGAAATAGTCTGCTTTGAAACAGCCTTCCACTCTGATCCTGCAGCAAATGCCACCAGTAGATTTGGTCCTGTTTAAGTAGAATCTTGTCTGTGTACGTCCAAGGAATGCAGAATCCGCTCCCCCTTGTTCTGCGGATTTGGGTAAAAAGTTAACAGGTGAATAGTTTGGTTAAGAGCCACACTGGATACCACCTTAGGCATAAAGGAAGGATTGGTCCTGAGGGACACCCTGTCCGGGTAAAATGTAATAAGACTCCACAACCATGAGGGCCTGTGGTTCTGAAACCCTTCTTGAAGTGATTGCCAGAAGGAAAGCTGTTTTCCAAGATAAAAACTTTATATCCGTAGTAGCTGCTGGTTCAAAAGGAGGCAGAGTGAGCTTTTCCAGCACAAAATTGAGGTCCCATGCAGGAGTTGGTCATCTTCTGGGAGGCCTTAAATTTTTGGCCCCTCTAAGATACTGTTTTAGCAGAGGAGGAGAAAAAGATGGGAGGCTCTGTGTTGTAATGAGCCAAGATGGCAGGGGCATGGATTTTTATTGATGAAAAAGATAGGCCCTTGTCAAGCATCTCAGTCAAGTATTGTAAAATCAGAGGAATATTTGGCTATGCTGTGTCCGTTCCTTGTGCTTGGTTCCAAGCACAGAATCTCTTCCATTTATCAGCATAAGATTTTCAAGTACTAGGCCTTCTGGGCTTCTAAAATGACATCCATCACAGATTTACTGAGAGGTGTTTGAATAATTACATCAGCCACGCTGCCAGGTTCAGAGTTTGGAGCTGATTGTGCAGAATTTGATTGCTCTGCTGACACAGTAGATGAGGTATCTGAGGCAAGTACCAAGGAGGAAGTTGAGACATTCCTTAGAACTGGGTACCAGTGCTGGCGAGGCCAGTCCGGGGCAATTAGGATCATTTTTGTTTTTTCCTGTCTGACCTTTAGTAAGACCTTGGGGAGAAGAGGCAGAGGAGGAAAGGCATAGACTGACAGGTTTTTCCAACTGAAGGATAGGGCATCCACTTTCTATGCGGGCATCCACTTTCCATGCTTGTCTGTTATAAGTCCTTGTACAGAGTTTGTCCAGTTGATAATTTTGAGGAGAGGCAAATAGATCTATGTCTGGACTCCCCCATTTCTCTTATCGTGCTGAAAACTTGTGGATCCAGTTTCCACTAGTGAGGGTCCATAAGATTTCTGCTTAGGTCGTCTGCCAGAGTTTTTTGTTTTCCTGGCAGGAATTCAGCTTGAAGATGTACTTGGTAAGTCAAGGCTGTGTCCCACAATGCCATGGCTAGTCTGCAAAGGGGGTAGGAATGTGTACCTCCCTGCTTGTTTATGTACCACAAAACCGTGGTGTTGTCCGTCTTTACCAGTAGTTGCCCTGGATGAAGTCCTTGAAGGCTGTCAGGGCATTCTGAACAGCTAACATCTTTCTGGCAGATGTGCAGATGCATTTGTTTTGGGCTCCATATGCCCTTAATGCATCTCTCCACCAGGTGGGCCCCCCAAGCATAGTCTGATGAGTCTGTGGTTAGGGTTTGGGTGGCAGGGGGTAGAGTGAAAGACCGTCCCATGTTCCGGTGACATATCTCTGCCCACCGAAGAAACTCCTGTTGCAGACAGGGAATGAGAGGAATCATTGTTTCCAGACTCTGACAATGTTGACTCCATAAACTCTTTAGATACCACTGTAGTTTCCTCATATGCAGTCTTGCATATGGAATTAGTAGAATTTAGGATGCCATGAACCCCAAAGCCTGCAGAATGGTCTTGCAGATAACTGGGTTTTTGTTGCCATCTGTTTGAAGTAAATAGTCAGTTGCCTTTGTCTGGCGTAAGGTAAGCCATCTGGGCAGTTGTATTCAAGCTTGCACCCAGGAATGTAATCTTTTGAGAGGGTACCAGTTATGATTTCTTTTCATTTATTGTGTACCCTAGGCATGTTAGAAGCCTTTTTACAAACGTCAGATGTTGAAGAAGAATGTCCTTGTTTTCTGCTTGAATGAGACCGTCGTCCAAGTAAGGACAGATTTGTATGCTTTTGTCTGCAAAATGCAATTACTGGTGCCAGGCACTTTGTAAAGACCCTGGGCACAGTAGATAAGCTAAAGGGCAGTGCAGAGAATTGGTAATACATAAAACCTGCCTTGAAGCAGAGGCATCTTCTGCACAATTCCCTTATTGGGATATGCAGGTATGCCTCAAGTCTAGGTCACTAAGCGTTCTTGCCCAGCATGGGCAGAACCTGTTGTAAAGTCTGCATTTTGAATTTTGGTACGTCTAAGAAAGTGTTCAAAATCGATCAATCCCGTATTGGATGCCAGGCATAGTCTTTTCTGGGTACCAGGAAGAGTCTTGAATAAAAAACCTTGTCCTTTTTCCTGTTCTGGTATTGGTTGAATAGCCCCCCCATATCCATGAGGGACCCTCTGCCCATTGATTTTGTGGCAGATATGGCCAACCGTTTGGAACTGGCAAGGCATGGAAATGAAATCTGCACCCCTGGGATACTATGTTTAATATCCACACTTGCCCTGGGTTAACTGCCAATTTTGAGCATGAAGTGCTATTTTCCCCCCCAAAGGGGCTGCAAAAGATAAGTGCTTGGTGATGGTAGAAGGAAGTCACTGAGACTGTGTACTGTAAGGTTGTGCTTTGTTCCCTCCAGATTTGGAGGTAGAGGCACCCCATTGCTTTGACCTGTAAGAACCCTGTGATTGGTATCTAGAGCTTTTTGAGCGCCTGGATTTGCCTTGTGAGGCTCTGTTGGACACAGGAAAGGACCAATTTTTAGTAGGCCAGTCTCTACTGAATCTGAGTGGCTGCACTTGTAAGAAATCTTTTTACAGTTTGCATAGATTTAGCTTTGTCTTCCATTTTCTTTAAAACCTCTTCTGCCTCATTACCAAGCAGAGTATCATGCTGTAATGGTGCATCCAACAATTTAGCTTTAACATGATCAGGCAGATTTTGCTCCTTGAGCCAGGCATGCCTTCTAATCACAGATCCAGTAACTGCAGCCCTGCAAGAGGCCTCCAAGGAATCAAAACCACATTGCAAAGTATGCTTTCAAACCTGTTCTGCTGCATGCAATAATTCCTGTAATTCTTTATTTTCCACACATTCAGAAATAAACATCATTTTCTGTTTCAATAATCCCATCACATGCTGTTGATATTTAACCATATGAAACTGGCAGTTTAAGGCCCTAATTGCCAAGGTTGCAGACGTGTAAACCTTCTTCCCCCATCTATCCAGCGCCCTGGAATCTCTATCAGAGGGGGTAGGATTCTTGGCTGCAGAGGCCTTTATACCGTTGGGACCCTGTGAGATAGCAGCAGGATTTTTGAATAAAAATTTGTGGGAGTCAGGAAAGTACAGTTTTGTGCCTACCATAAATGTAGATGTTCGGGTGCTAATACAGCTGCAGTAATCACAGATGGGTTCTCTGCATTCAGGCGGTCCCTCGGTCGGCCGAATTCCAAAGTCTAGGTCCGGTGTCGGTTGTTGTCGCTTTCTTTCCTGACTTCAGTGAGGCAGGGGTATACAAAACACAGCCAACGCCATTTTCTTCAGTCTTTCTTGCCCCAGATGTCAGGTGCCCCCAGAAGGAAGGCAATACATAAATTATATTTATATACATGCAATGCAATAAAATCAAAAATCAGTAGTTGCAAGCAAATATACCATAGAAGGATAACCCAATCAGGTTGTATGAAGAGGGGTTAGGCCCTAGGACTTTACCAAGAGGGGAAGGAGGGAGGGAAAACTGTACTGCAGCTGTATTAGCACTCGAACATCTACATTTATGGTAGGTACAAAACTGTACTATGTTCATCGTGCATACAGCTGCAGTGATCACAGATGGGTAGAATCCCAAAGCTACGTACAGAGTGGTAGGCACTAGGTGGAACTGGGATGAGCCAGAATGCCCTGCAACACAGCAGTGGCAAAGCCTGCTCTAGTTTTGGAATATAAAGGCAGGTGGTAGTGTTTTGTGAAGGTATGCACAGAACTCCAAGTGGCTGCCTCCAAAATGCATTTGGTATGAACTCCTCTGAGGAAGGCTGTAGAGGTAGCTGTGGCCCTGGTGGAGTGGGATCTGATGCCTGTAGGGACAGGTTTTCCATGATAGGAGTAATAAAACCGTATGCAGTGGCCTATCCATTTAGAAATAGTCTGTTTGGTAACTGGCTTCCCTTGAGCTCCTACAGCATAGGACACAAAAAGTTATGATTTTCTGAAAGGCTTTGTTCTGTCCAAATAATAACGTAGCTGTCTATGGATGTCTAAGGAGTGTAGCAGCCTTTCCCCTTTGTTTTGAGGATTGGGGTAAAAGGTAGGTAAGTGTATGGCTTGATTTAAAGCTACCCTGGATACCACTTTAAGCATAAATGACGGGTTGGCTCGAAAGGAAACCCTGTCCTGATGGAAGATGAGAATGGGCTGCACAGCCATGAGGGCTTGTAGTTCCGAAACCCTACGAGCTGAGGTAATGGCCAGAAGGAAGGCTGTTTTCCAGGACAAATATTGCAAATCTGTTGAGGCAGCTGGTTCAAAGGGAGGCAATGTTAATTTTTCTAGAATGTAATTAAGATCCCAGGCTGGTATTGGTCGTTTCCTTGGTGGTCTTATGTTCTTAGCCCCTCTGAGGAACTGTCTTAAGAGTGGGTGAGAGAATAAGGGTGGATCAGTGTTGAATTCTGCAGAAATGGCTGAGGCATGGATTTTTATGGAGGAAAAAGAAAGTCCACTGTTCAGCAGCTCAGCTAGATACTGTAATACCTGAAGCAAATTCAGTTTTCTAGGGTCCTGGCCTTTTTTCTCACTCCCAAGAGCAAAACAGTTTCCATTTTGCGGAGTAAGCCTTTCTAGTAGATGGCCTTCTGGCCTCCAAAAGGACATCCTGCACCTCTTTGGGGAGTAGGGTCTGTTGTGGTGTTAAGGAATTTTCCATGCAGCGAGATTGAGTGTTTTCAGCTGACTGTGAAGAGCTTTGTAGCTGTGCTGAGTCAGCAGAAGAGGCATTAGAGGTAGGGACCAGGGAGGAGTATGTGTTAGGCTCCTCAGGAGTGGGTACCAGTGTTGTCTTAGCCAGTCTGGAGCAATCGGCATCATCTTCGGTCTGTCTGCTCTTGCTTTCAAGAGTACCTTGGGCAGAAGGGGCAGAGGTGGGAAAGCGTAAACTGTCCATGCTGTCCAACTGAATGAAAGGGCGTCCACTCTCCAGGCCTTTGGATGAAAGATCCTTGAACAGAACTTTTCCAATTGATGATTCCTGTGGGAGGCGAAGAGATCTATGTCTGGCCTCCCCCACGCTTGGATTATCTTTGTAAACACTTGAGGATGCAACTTCCATTCGTGTGAATCTGTCATATTTCTGCTTAGATTGTCTGCCAGCATGTTTTCCAAACCTGGCAAGTACTGTGCCTGAAGTTCGATTTGCCATTCCAGAGCCAAGCTCCAAAGTGTCATGGCTAGTCTGCACAGGGGGTATGAATGTGTTCCTCCTTGTTTATGTACCACATTACTGTGGTGGTGTCTGTTCTTATCAATAATTGTCCTGGATGCAGGAGGTCCTTGAAAGCTGTAATGGCATTTATCACTGCTAGCATTTCTTTCTGATTGATGTGAAGGTGCTTTTCCTTTTGGGACCATTTGCCCTGAATGCACCTGTCTGTCATGTGCGCCCTCCAGGCGTAATCTGAGGCGTCTGTTGTGATGACTTGATTTGCTTGAGGCTTGCGGAATGGGAGACCTGTGTTTGTTTGACATGCTTGGGCCCACCATAGAAATTCCTTTTGCAAACATGGAATTATTGGTATTCCTGTTTCCAAACTGAGGCTGTGTTGAGACCATAGGTTTTTTAGGTACCATTGAAGTTTCCTCATATGCAACTTTGCACATGGGATTAAAAGAATGCAAGATGCCATGAAGCCCAGAGCCTGCAGGATTTTCCTTGCAGTAAGCCTGGTACAATTTGCTAGTACTTTGAAGTACTGAGTTAGTTGCCCCTGTTTTTCTGGCGTAAGGTAGGCCATCTGGGTGTGTGTCCAAGTTGGCACCCAGGAAAGTTATTTTCTGAGATGGTGTTAGCCTGGATTTCTCTTTGACTGCGTATCCCAGGGAACTCAGTAACCGTGTTACATAAGCCAGATGTTCCAGAAGTATGTGCTTGTTGTCCGCTTGGATCAGGCAGTCGTCCAAATAATGGTAAATTTGTATCCCTTGAAGTCTGCAGTAGGCAATTACTGATGCCAGGCATTTCGTGAATACTCTGGGCGCAGTAGATAAGCCAAAGGGCAATGCAGAGAATTGATAGTGAATTGAACCTGCAAGAAATCTGAGGCATCTTCTGCAGCTTTGTCTGATTGGGACATGCAGGTATGCCTCCTTGAGGTCCAATGTTACCAGCCAAAACTCCTTGCCCAGCATGGGAAGAAGTTGCTGTAATGTGAGCATCTTGAATTTTGGTACGAGTAAGAATGTGTTTAGGATGGATAAGTCCAAAATGGGTCTCCAGTCGGTTCCTTTCCTTGGTACCAGAAATAGCCTGGAATAAAAACCTTGACCTTGTTTGTGAGTAGGTACCTCTTGAATAGCACTCATGTCTATGAGCTTTGAAATTTGTAGTTGTGCCTCTGCCCTTTGATTGTGTGGCAGGTTTGGCATGCCTCTCATTTTTTGGAAGAGTGTGAAAATGAAATCTGTAGCCTCTGTTTATAACATCCAGGATCCATTTGTCTGACAATATGCCAATTTCTTGTAAATAATGCCAGCTGAGACTTGCTTGGCATGGAAAGGAGGAAGTCATTGGGTTTGTTTCCTGTATTGTTGTGCACTGTCTTCGCCACCTCTTGGTGCTGGAGTTTGCCAATGCCTGCCTCTATATGATCCTTGTGATTGTCCTTTGCCCCTTGTGCGCCTGTATCTACCTCTTTGGGGCTTGTCCGTGGACGGAAAGGACAAGTTTTTAGAAGGCCAATTTCTGCTAAAATGTGGTGGTTGAACCTGTAGAAAAGCTTTGACAGTTTGCATAGATTTGGCTTTTTCTTCCATTTTCCGTAGAATCTCCTCAGCATTAGTACCAAATAGCACATCCTTTTGTAAAGGAGCATCTAGTAGTTTAGCTTACACATGATCAGGCAAAATTTGTTCCCTAAGCCAGGCATGTCTACGAATGACTGATCCTGTAACAGCAGCTCTACTTGAGGCCTCTAGGGCATCATAGCCACATTGTAAGGTGTTTACACCCACTTTTTCTGCACTATGCATCATATCCTGCAACTCCTTCAAATCTGGTTGTTCAGGTTGAGACATTTTATTTCTTAATTGTGATAACAGAAACTGCTGATATTTAAGCATATGAAACTGACAATTTAAGGCCCTCATGGCTAGGGTGGCCGAAGTATTTACCTTTTTTCCCCACCTTTCTAAGGATCTTGACTCTCTTTTGGAAGGTAGTGGATTCTTAGCAGTAGAGGCCTTCATTCCCTTGGAGCCTTGAGAAATGGTTTCAGAGTCAGCATTATGGCTTTTGTAAAGAAATTGGTGGGAGTTAGGAACTCTGTAGTACCTATCAGGCTTGACTGGGGCAGGAGGCAGGGAATCCGGGTTAAGGCAAGCCTCCGAATAAACATCAAGTATGTCCAAGACCGGAGGTATTGCCAGAGGTCTGTGTTGAGGTAACAAAATAAATTCCCTAAGTTTTTTCTTGGAATCAGAAAAGTCTTGGCCTTCCCAATGGAAGTGTTCCCTCAAGGTGTGCAAGGTTTCCCCAAAAGAAAAATCCTCTGGAGGAGATGCAGAAGGAATGGACTGCTCTGCATCAGAATCTTCAAAAGGGGAGTAAGAGTGTTCCTCTACATCAGAATGTTCTGAAAAAATGGAGCCCTGATCAGAAGAGGGAGAATATTCCTCCACTCTTGGTCTCTTGTCTGGAGGGGGTTGGGAACCCCTGATAAGAGTAATTAAATCCTCAGCCATTTTAAGCATCTGCTTTTTAGGCATGGGGCCTGGAGATGGGCCCTGTGCAACAGGCCTCTTGGGATGCCTGGCTGATGTGGACTTAGTAAAGGCCTTAATGGAAAAGGAAGATGAGGGTCTAAAGACACCATGGGTGGAAGTGGACCTGTCCACATTAGGAGGCTTAACGCTCACAGTGGCTTTGGTGGTTGTAGTCTGGGTATGGGCAGAGGTACCTGCAGTCTCAGTTACAGAAGACACCGCCAAAGAAGTGTCGTCTGTAGTCAGGGACTGCATAGGCGTCTCGCTGAGAACCGGACCATGTGTAGCCGGTTTTGGCGTGGTGACGGTGGAGACCACGGACCTCGCGTGTCGGTCCTTGTCCTTGCGTTTTTTGGACAAAACGGTAGTCAGAGTCTCAGACGACATTTTATAATCAAAGGCTTTACCAAAAAAGTGTTGGGCGAACTCCGCCCGACGCTTAATAGTGCGTTTATTGAAAGTAGCGCAAAAGCGACAGCCCGAGACGTCGTGGTCTGGGCCTAAACAAGGTATGCAGAGGGAATGGAAATCCCTATGCGGTATTTGCTTCCCACAAGAAATACAATTGTTAACTTTTTCTGACATCGGTCATCGGTCTGAGGCAAGAAAAGTTTCCCCAACGGGGTACTTAGCTTTAAAGACGACTTCGGTTTCCAATTTATTGTAAATTCAGGAGCTGGCCGACCGGCACTTGCGAACTGCTTCTGCTTCGGGCACCGCACAGCAAAGACGACGGAAGAAAATGGCGTCGGCTGTGTCTTATATACCCCTGCCTCAGTGACGTCAGGAAAGAAAGCGTCAACAACCGAAGCCGGACCTAGACTTTGGAATTCGGCCGGCCGAGGGACCGCCTGACGGCAGAGAAAGTACAGTTTTGTACCTACCATAAATGTAGATGTCTGATAGGTATGCAACTGCAGTCCTGACATATGGGTTGAATACCATAGCCAACCTGGGGGTGGTAGGCACTAAGACAAAGATGGTGTAGCTAAAATGCCCTGCAGGACTGCAGAAGCAAACCCTGCTCTGGATCTGGAATATAAAGGCAGATTGTAATGTTTGGAAAATGTATGCACGGAGCTCCATGTAGCAGCTTCTAAAATGTCCTTTGTTGCCACTCCTCTTAAAAAGGCTGTGGAGGTGGCTGTAGCTCTGGTGGAATGTGGCCTGATGTCAGCTGGCACAGTTTTTCCATGAAAAGAGTAGCAGAATCGAATGCAATTTCCAATCCATTTAGAAATTGTCTGTTTGGAAATTGCTTTTCCTTGCAATCCAGCAGCGCAAGCTACAAAAAGCTGGTCAGATTTTCTGAAAGACTTTGTTCTGTCCAAGTAGTAGCGCAACTGTCTGTGTATGTCCAAGGTGTGCAGAAGTCTCTCCTTTATTTTGAGGATTGGGAAAGAAGGTAGGCAGGTGAATAGCTTGATTCAGGGACACCCTGGATACCACCTTTGGCATGAATGACGGAATGGTTCTCAAAGAAACTCTGTCCTGATGAAAAATGAGAAATGGTTGTATTGCCATAAGGGCCTGTAGCTCAGAGACTCTTCTTGCTGAGGTTACTGCCAGAAGGAAAGCTGTCTTCCAAGACAGAAATTTCAACTCTGAAGATGCTGCTGATTCAAAGGGAGGAAGAGTTAATTTTTCCACAGCATGAAGTTGAGGTCCCATGCAGGCACTGGTGGTTTCCTTGGAGGGTTGATGTTCTTTATACCTCTTAGAAACTGTCTTAGCAATGGGTGAGAAAATACAGGCGGATCAGTGTTATATTTGGCAGATATTGCTGAAGCATGTATTTTTATGGAAGAATATGAAAGGCCATTGTGGAGCATTTCAGCCAAATATTCTAGGATCTGTGGAATGCTCATCACTGATGGGTCTTGACCCTTTTTGCTGTTCCAGATAAGAAATCTCTTCCATTTTGCGGAGTATGTTTTTCTAGTGGAAGGTCTGCGCGCCTCCAGGATGACATCTTTTACCCTTTTGGAAAGTGTATCCTGAGGAATAGTCATGGAATCTTCCAAGCTGTCAACTTCAATGTTTTCAGGCTGGGGTGTAGTGTCCTGTAATTGTGCTGTGTCAGAAGAAGTGGCCATTGAGGAAGGAGCCACGGATTGGTGTGTGTCAAGCTCTGTAGCAGTGGGTACCAGTGTTGTCCTGGCCAGTCTGGGCCTATCAGTATGACTTTCGGGTGCTCTGTCTTGATCTTTAGTAACACCTTGTTCATCAAAGGAAGAGGTGGGAAGGCATAGTGTTACAGAGTTCCAACTGAAGGAGAGAGCGTCAACCTTCCATGCTTGAGGATGGTATGTCCTTGTGCAAAACTTTTTCAGATGGTGATTGAGGTGGGAGGCAAAAAGATCCATGTCCGGCCTTCCCCATGCTTGAGTTATTTGTAACATCCATTCGTGTGGATCCATGATGTTTCTGCTTAGGCTGTCCACCAGAACATTGTCCTTCCCTGGTACAAACTGGGATTGTAGCTCTATTTTCAATTGTAGGGAAATATCCCAGAGATTCATTGCCAGTCTGCAAAGAGGGTAGGAATGGGTACCTCCTTGCTTGTTTATGTACCACATCACTGTGGTATTGTCTGTCTTTATTAGTAGATGGCCCTGATGCATGAACTTTTCGAAGGCCTTGATTGCAAGTATCACTGCCAGCATTTTTTTGGTTGATGTGCAGGTGCTTTTCTTTTTGTGTCCATTGTCCTTGAATGCATCTGCCCTCCATGTGCGCCCCCCATCCATGGTCTGAGGCGTCTGTTATGGTTTGACTTGTATGAGGCTTGCTGAAAGGCAGACCTTTATCTGGCTTGCTTGGGCCCACCACAGAAATTCCTTTTGAAAGCATGGAATGAGTGGGATCAATGCTTCCAGGCTGTGGCTGTGTTGAGACCATAGACTTTTTAGATACCAGTGTAGTTTCCTCATATGCAGCCTTGCGTGTGGAATCCGAAGAATGCAAGATGCCATGAAACCCAGGGCCTGCAGGATTTTCCTTGCAGTTATCTGGGTGTGTGCTGCTAATTTTCTGAAGTATTCCGGTAATTGTTTTTGTTTTTCTTTTGTCAGAAACGCCATCTGGGTGTTTGTGTCCAGTGTGGCACCCAGGAAAGGTATTTGTTGGGATGGTACAAGACTTGATTTCTGAATATTGACTGTGTATCCCAAGGCCTGCAGTAGGTGAATGACATAGTCCAAGTTTTTTAACAAGGCTTGTTGGCTGTCCGCTTGTATAAGGCAGTCGTCCAGGTAAGGGTATATTTGTATCCCCTGAAGTCTGCAATGTGCAATTACTGATGCCAGGCATTTCGTGAACACTCTGGGCGCAGTAGATAAGCCAAAGGGCAATGCTGAGAATTGATAATGCTCTGAGCCTGCAAGAAGTCTGAGGTATCTTCTGCAACTTTGTCTGATTGGGACATGCAGGTATGCCTCCTTGAGGTCCAGAGTTACCAGCCAAGACCCCTTGCCCAGCATGGGAAGGAGTTGCTGTAAAGTCAGCATTTTGAATTTTGGCATAATAAGGTAAGTATTCAGTGCGGACAAGTCCAGAATGGGTCTCCATTGGTTTTCTTTTCTTGGAACAAGGAACAGTCTTGAATAAAATCCTTGGCTTTGTTCTGCAGAAGGAACCTTTTCTATTGCTCTTATTTGAAGTAGGTTTGTTATTTGTTTGAGTGCCTCTGCCCTTTGATTTGGTGGCAGGTTTGGCCTGCCATGTCTTGTTGGTAGTGTATGAAAATGGAATCTGTATCCTTTGTCTATTATGTCCCGTATCCATTTGTCCTTTGTAATATTGTGCCAATTTTGTGAGAATAAAGATAATTTTCCGCCCAAAGGTGCTTCTAATTGAGCCCTGGATGGCAGAGTCAAAGTCAAGTCATTGAGATTGCCCCTGAGGAGCAGTGGAAGGTCCTGCCCCACCTCTCTGGTTCGGAGGCTGCCATTGACGTCCTCTGTAGGAGCCTCGAGTTTGCCCTCTACCTCTGCCACATCTGTTTTTGCCTCTTTGAAATTTGTCTGTCTGGAAAGGACCAATGCTTAGAAGGCCAATTCCTGCTGAATCTTGGAGGCTGTACCTGGAGGAAATCTTTGACTGTTTGCACTGATTTTGCCTTTTCCTCTATTTTCTTTAAAACCTCTTGTGCAGTAGCACCAAATAGCTTATGTTTCTCTAATAGTGCGTCCAAAAGCTTAATTTTCACATGGTCTGGCAATGTTTGTTCCTTTAACCAAGCATGTCTGCGTATGACCGCACCTGTCATTGCTGCTCTACATGAAGCTTCCAATGCATCATATCCACACTGAAGGAAATGGTTGCTAACCTGCTGAGTATTATAAACCGATTCCTGTAACCCCTTTCTATCTAACGGTTCAGGGGAAGCCAATTTCTTTCGCAAGTCATCCAACATGTATTCCTGATACTGAATCATATGAAATTGACAATTTAATGCTCGCATAGAAAGGGTGGAAGATGTATATACTTTCTTGCCCCACCTTTCTAAAGCCCTAGAATCTCTTTCCGAAGGGAGTGGATTCTTAGCAGTAGTGGAGGAAACCCCTTTAGGCCCCTGAGAAATAGTTTCAGGGTCAGCAGTATGGCCCTTGTACAGAAATTGATGTGTGTCTGGGACCCTGTAGTACCTGTCTGGCTTGACAGGAGCAGGGGGGAGTCAGGGGAAACACTAGATTCTAAGTACACATCTAAAACATTTAAAACTGGAGGAATAGCTAAGGGTCTATGCTGAGGTAGCTTTAAAAATTCCCTTAACCTTTTCCTAGAATCTGAGTATTCTTGGCCTTGCCATTTGAAGTGTTCCCTCATGGAATGAAGTGTTTCCCCAAAGGAAAACTCCTCAGGAGGAGAAGCAGAGGGAATGGATTCCTCCGCATCAGAATCCTCGTAGGCCGGAAGGCCTCCTCCTGGTAGTCTGAATGTGCAGAATCACCTGAGGCCTCATCGGAGGACTGGGGATCTACCTGCTCAACCCTAGGCCTCTTGACAGAAGGCGGCTGAGAGCCTCTATCTGGATGTGGCTGAGAACCCCTAATTAAAGAAATAAGGTCCTCAGCTAAACTTAAAATTTGAGAACCAGAAGTGGATCCCAGAGAAACAGATCTTGGAGGGAGAGACTTAGCCTGTTTGGCAGCCTTAGCACGTGTGTAGGCCTTAATGGACATAGACACTGGAGGCCTGGCAGCCCCGCGTGCTGGAGTAGTCTTATCCACTGAAATGGTGTTAGAAATATCCTGGGCTACGGTCTCAGAGGGGAGAACAGAAACCGGCACCGAGCTGGCCTCCGGTACCGAAGTACCCGGTGAGGCGGTGTCATCGGTCTGTAGCAGTTGTGAAACCGGCTCAGAAGAGACAGAGACACTCGCAGTAAGCCTAAGCATGGTGTCGGCCGAGACCGCGGGTGTCGGTCCTTATCCTTCCGTTTTTTAGGTAATGTGCTGTCGGAAGCTCCGACGGCATGATATAACAGAAATCTTCCCCAAAATTATCCTGTTCAAACTCTGTCTGATGCCTAAGAGTGCGTTTATTGAAAGAAGCACAAGTTGTACAGGCCGAGATGTTGTGTTCTGGGCCTAGGCAGGGTAAGCAGTAAGAGTGGAAATCCTTATGAGGTATTTGTTTCCCACAAGCTAAGCAATTAACTTTTACAGTTTTATCTGACATCGGCTGAGGCAAGAAAAGGTCCGCAACGGGGTACTTAGCCTTCGCAACGGGGTACTTATCTTTTTTGAAGACTTCAGTAGCTGAAAACACAGGAGCTTTTCGACCGGCACTTGCGAACTGCTTCTGCTTCGGGCGCCGCGCGGCAAGAAAGACTGAAGATGGCGTCGGCTGACGCTTTTATACCCCAGGTGCTCTGACGTCGGGGAAAGGGCGACATCAGCAGACGCCGGACCCAAACTTTGGAATCCGGCCGACCGAAGGGCTGCCTGAGGCAGGACAACCCATATGTCAGGACTGCAGTTGCATCCTTGAAGGACATCCCATCTGTGATTACTGCAGCTGTATGCACGATGAACATCCCTGTAATATCTGTCTGGCTTACTAGGAGCCGGAGGTAGGGAATCAGGAGCCATGTTCGATTCCGAAAACACATCAACAATGTCTAATACAATAGGTATAGCCAAAGGCCTATGCTGAGGAAGAAGGAAATCCCTAAGCCTCTGATTCAGAGAAATCCTGACTCTCCCAATGAAAATGTTCCCTTAAAGTATGCAAGGTTTCTCCAAAAGAATCTTCAGAAGGAGATAGATGGGATGGATTCTTCTGCATCTGAATCCTCATAAAGGGGTATAGAAAACTCCTGATCAGAAGAGGAATCACAATAGAAACCTGATCTGAAGATTCATAATCAGTGTCTTGCCTAGGCTTAACAGTGGGAGTTGGGAACCCCTGACCAAGGTAATCAAGTCCTCAGCCATTTTGATCATCTGTTTTTTAAGTATAGAGGCCTCAGCACGTGGCTCATGCGTCTTTTTTTAGCCTTAGTGGTTTTGCTTTTGAAGCTGGCGTCTGTTTTATATAGAAATGTTGAGGCCTGAAAACACCCTCTGGTGCCTGCTCAGCGGCTCCAGACCCATCCAAGGGAGAGACATCCGCGGGTACAATACTGAGAATCTTGCGGCATACCAGACTCCGCATGGGTCTCGGTAGTGGCCTGCAACTCAAATGTAGAGGGTATCAGGGGCTAAGAAAGCACCTCACTGAGTATCGGCGAACCGGCAACTGGCTTAGAAGCTTAGTTGGTTTTGGACCTCGATGGTCGATCCTTTTCTTTGCGTTTGTGAACTCCGGTAGTCGGATTGCTATCCGACGACATTTCAGGGTAATTAAATCAGTTTCCAAAATATTCTGAAGCAAAGATATACTAATGCTTAACAGTGCGTTGGTTAAATCTAGCACAAACCTATAGCAAGGCACCTTATGATCTGTGCCTAGGCAAGGAATACAGTACAAATGAAAATCCTTATGAGGCATCTGCTTCCCACAAGTAATGCAATTAACTTTTATTGACATCGGTAAGGGGCAAAAAAAAGTTTCTCCAACAGGGTACTTAGCTTTAATTGAAGACTTCTGTTCTGAAACTCGAATGTGAAAATTTCAAGAGTCAGCCAACCGGCATTTGCAAACTGCTTCTGCTTCGGGCACCGCGTGGCAAGAAAGACTGAAGAAAATGGCGTCAGCTGCATGTTTTATACCCAATGACCTGACGTCATAGAAGAGGAGACAGCAACCGATGCAGGACCCAAGACTGATATTCAGGCCTCTACAGCAGATTACCCCAAATGTAATTACTGCAACAGTGAAACACTAAGAACATCTTCCGCATCATCCTGTCCATCTGACTCACTTAAGCTGCGGGTGGAACATGACTAGGAAGCCACAGACACCAGCCGGGAGTGCTGTTGAGGGGAGGCTCTGGATGGTGGCCTAGATACCTCCCAGCTCCGGGGAAAACCTGACTGAATGGAGCAGAGGGGTACTGGGCCTATGAGGGGTCCTAGATTCAGGAGGAGCCCCCGACAGAGCTGGGCGGTCCGGGGACAGCTTCCTAGGTCTGTCCTTATGATGCTTATCCCGATCCGCATGCCTCAAGACAGGAGGTTGAGTCCTAGAGGCCTGGGAAGGGGCAGACATAGTGGAAGGAGTCAAAGCAGTAGTAGCGGGTACAGCCACCCCCGAAGCAGGCAGAATTCCTGTTACCAGTTTAGCCCTCCTATCCTTGAGGGCTCTGGGACTGAAGCCTGCGCAAACAGAGCAGGCTGTATCCAGGGGGGCCACTCCTAAACACCACAGAGTGTGGCCATATGCTGGAGACAGCTTATGGCCACACTCCGTGCATTTTCTAAAGACAGGCTTGGGGGTCTCAGCCATGTCAGAAAAGAAGTCCAACACACACACACGCTCACTTACTAAATTGGTAGAGGAAGGCCAGGGGGGGGGGGGCACACAAACTCAAAACCTTTTTTATTTAGCAACTGACAACCAACGTGAGGTAGGGGAGGTTGGAAGAAAGAGAAAGGGAATCCTACTCTAACACTAAGGAAAAAATCTACCACTTGCCCATAAAAGATGCCTGGAGCTCAGCGACCACAATGCTTTGCTTTACAGCAGCAAAAGATCTGAGGGAAGTAAGGAGACAAGAGGGGCATTATGGGTAAGGGAAGGAACTTGGAGCAGATGCTAGTGATGTGGCCATTTCAGATCTGATTCAGATCCAAATAGTCACAGGTTGAAGACCAAATGAAGTAAACTACTTCAGATCAAAGTTTTTATATGCACATGGAAAATTACGTGAAGGAAGCAGCAGCAAGAAATGGACTTTAAAAAGCCTGACTAAACAGGGCAGATGGCAGCCAAGTTGACGTCCATTTGTTATACAGCACAAGTCTAGAACAAATGTAGAAGTGAGCCATACATGGGATAACTTTTCAGCTACAACAAATCTATTCAGTGATTGAACACTTCAGACATGCTATGTAACTGGCTTCAGATGGTTTAAAAAGGAACCGCAAAGGGCAGCATACCTATTAAAAAAAGCTGCTGAAAAATCTGTTTAACTTTTGGCACTTACTTCACACCAACAACCTGAACTCCAAGCTCCTTCGAACATTCCAAAAGATGCATGCAACTCTTCAGTGTGGCACCAAACTTCATGCTCATCTCTCCAACTTCACTGACATCTTCAGTTGCAATATGTAGCAATAGCCTAAGAGAGGGGAAGATGATTGGTGCAGTTGGTTTACATCATCACCACCACATGAAGGACTGAAGACTGTCAGTAGTAGGTTGACTAGGATGCCACTGTTCCTGCTGCAGCGAAGGAGTCTACAGAACCTAAGGAAAAACCATCCTGCACAGAAGAGAAAACTCAGCAATTAGGGCTTACAACTGTGGCTTAGGTAGGACAAGGGAAAGCAGCAAGCCAAGACTCAGAGTCTGTTGGGTGCTGTAATAAAATACCTTAATTTACTGCTCAGTATGACAGACTAAAAAATTATATTTTAAACAACCAAAAGTATTTGTACGGTACAACTTTGCCTACAGTACTAATATGCAGCCTTGGTACATCCAGTTTCAAGGAAATTTTACAACTGTATTAAGCACTCACCACAACAGCAGACATAGTGTCCTCTTCTTGGGACTGGTCTTCACATCTTTGGTTTGCAGACAGTCCTACTGGCTTCTCACTGGCACAGCTTTTAGGTACAGGGAGCAAAGGAATTCTGTTTGCAATTACAGAACTAGCCATAAATGGGAAAACATCCAACATGCGTAGCAGTGACCTCCCTTGAGCTTTTCCAAGCAAATTTACTATCAGGACAGCATCAATGAAAGGGGTAGGAAAGAATAGCACACTGTTCAGTTCCTGCATAAAATTAAAGCAGTTAACTAGTAGTCCACTTGTGCTCCTGTATAAGCATTTAGCATAAGCAGCAATTATGGCAGTCTCTTCAGGATGTTACATTTGGTTGAAGATATCAGACAACATGCAAATCAACCTTACTGAATGGAAATATACCATAGCAACAAAGGCCATGTGCACAGCCTGTATATACAACTAGATACAATAGTCTCCATCAATGTATGACTTGGGGCTGTTAAGCATTATCCATTTAATTATTTGGAGTGGAGAATTTTTTTTAAAGTCTACCAAATACTATGTTCATTGGGTCATACAGCTTTATTATAATAAACCTCTTCCACATCTCAGGTCTTTAACCTTTGCTTGGGTACAATACTAAACTACAAACTCAACCAAAAACAAGCAGCCAGCATACTATGGACTACAGCTGTCACAATGTGCATCTAAGGACTGGGCATTCACTTTACATTCCTTGCCAAAGCTACTGAGCACAGATCAATGAACAGTTTAAATATTAGTCACAAAGACCTCCCTAAAAGCATCTGAAGTAGCACGATCTCTGAAATGAGCAATAACAGAACATGGTAAATGGCTTGCCAAGTACTTCATAAGTTACACATTGTTGACTACTCGAAAAGTAGTTCAAATATGCTTGCCTACCATTAGTTGAAGCAACAGCAGGGAAAAACATTTCCTACAGTCTTTCACAACATGTTCGCTGCGGATCCAGAGTGTTGAGACTCTTTCCTCACAAGATGGGACTAAATATGGTAACTGGAAGACATGATGTTGCACAGGAAAACAGCAGCAAAGGGGACTTTTTGCATATACTTCAGTACAAAACAAAGACGAGTGCACAAAATATATACAGACTGCGGAAAAAAGTGGCCAGAGTAATGTATTTAAATTTGCGACCTATAATTCACCGCAACCTGATCACTGAAATTATACTAAAAATACATGAATGGATCTCTGCTGTGGACGGTGCATACTGTTAACATGGTCCACAGATGCCAGTACACCTGAACTCCTGCCAGAGAAACCTGAAAAAAAAAAGCCCTGCAGATCGGTTAACTTGCATTTGTGTTACTTCAAATATTTTTTCTGAATTCATAAACGCAAACACAACTCACGAAACAGCAGGAAAAAAACTCGATTTCTCCAAGTCTTTTGGGTTTCCAATACCATGATGGGAATGGACCCCATTCATAACTTAAAGTACGATTAAAGTTCATGAAATCAGTACTGTTTCAATCTTTGATATCATCCAGAAGTGTTCTTCGCAGCACCCACAATGTACCCACTAATGGCCACTCCTGCAATTTGCACGGCGTTACATGTACAGAACATTATCTAAATACGACTGTAGAAAAATTTTTTTTTTTAATACCCGCTGCTCCTACTACTATTGGAACTGTCTGGGCATCTTTCTTCCACATTGCTCTCATTTCTGCCTGCACATCCTCACATTTTATGATGGTCTCTGTATGCAAGACGCTAATCACTGGGTGAGGCAATTTCAATGATCAATGTTACTTTTGTCTTCTTTTCAGGGATCACTATTATCTAGTTTTTCTAGCATCTATCTTTTGAACTGTTGGTAATGGGTGATCCCATGTAACAGACTTCATTTTCTATGATGCTCTGTGGCTCATGTTTCCAGGGTTTTTCAGCCACTTCAATATCATAATGTTCGCACAATCCCCAGTGTAAGTCTTGCCACATTACTATGCCTTTCAGTAATACAGTCCTTCTGCCATTATGTCACAACCACCGAGGTCTGCAACTGTTTCCAATTTGGTTTTACAAACCTAAATTTGTCCATTTCTCCCACATGTTCAATGGCCTTTGTAACCCAACGTGTATGCATATGTAGCCCACTACCTTGGGCCACCAATATTTACCTGTCATCTCTTGGTTTTGAATTCACCTTCATTTAAACATTCCTGCATTAGTCCTGATAAACATGAAGTTCTTTCAGAAGTTTTCTATACTTGCAACTATATTTATGCATTTTCCACATTTCTTGCCTTCTCAGCTGGTCCTTCACCTTTATATTCTTTCATTTGTTTGTTTGGCACATTCAGCTGCTGATTTTTATCTACTTCTGGTTTGATTTCCATTCTTGCATGATGCCGATATGCTTCTGCTAGACGAAGCAGGAGAGTCATCTTAAATTTATTCTCCTCGTGCTTTAAAACTTTCACTACATTTGGGTCTTGTGAAGTCCGATTTGTGGAGTCCCACTACTGCAGATCTATACATGTAATCAATTTCAAGGAGTTCCATCCCTCCTTTGGAATGGGGAATACATAATCTTGGTATGCAGTGATTTTACAAATCATTTGGTTAACATGAAGCATCCTTGTTTTCCTATCTAATCTATCCAACACATTTTGGGGCCATTCACTCCAAACCTAAGTTAGGACGGGAAGAGCAAATTAGTTTATAGCTTGGAATTTGTTCCTAGATGTCAATGCTGTTTTCAGAATTAGTCTTCTAAAGTATTCCTTACTTTTATTTGCATCTGTTTATGTTTTATTGTCAATTCTTCATCAGTTCCCAAATATTTATACACTCCCTCTTGCTCAAGTTCTTTTATATCACATTCTTGTCCCAAACTTATGTTTTCTTGGTGCTGCAGTTTTTTTGCTTTAAAGGCTGCTTTTGCATTTATCAGAACCAAATGACATTCTTACATTTGAAAGTTTTGACAACTTGCAGTTGTGCTTTCAGTTCATCTGATGAGTTATACAGTTTTAAATGGACAGAAGATGGGAAGTCTTGACACTGTTTTCTAGGAGCCAAATTATAGCCATGGCCTAAGTTGTTAGACAGATTAATGGGTTAAGTGCAAGGCAGAATAGCAGCAATGACAAAGTCACCCTGGAATATCCCCCTTTGAATTTTTTATCCCTAGAATAATAATTTGTCCTTTATCATGGCTTAATTGCAAATTGGTCTGCCACTGTTTCATGGTCACTATAATGTAGTCGATCAGTGTCCGGTGCATCTTACACATTTTTAAGCACTTTTATCCATGAATGTGGGAAACTATCAACTGTTTTTTTGTAGTCAATCCATGTCGTACTTAAATTCTTCCCCTTTTTACAGCTCTCCACTGACTAACAAATGATCCTTTGTTCCGTATGACTTTTTTATTGCCCTTTTATACTATTGCCATAACTGAGTTTTCTAAACTACTATAAACACTGTTGGCATCAATTCCAGTGTACATTTTATCAGAAGGCAAGTTTTATTGGTCTATAATTTTTAGGGTAGTTTCCAGGTTCTTTTAAGTAGGAGCATTTTTTCCCAGTTAGCCAGGTAGGTGTCTGTCTGGGGTGAGCATATAAATAGTTCTTACTCATTGCTACATTCTCATGCAAAGATGTCAATACTTTTAACCAAAAGTTAGGTACTGCATCTGGGCCTGGGGTTTTACAACTGGAGGATTTTCTTAACTGTTTCAATCTCTCTGGTTACCTCCATCCTATTTCATATCCTGGACCTTTAAACTTCTTATTCTTTCTTTTTCTTCTATCCATTTAGCATCTTTATGTTCCACAGGATTTTCATAGATACTTCTCCAAAATGTATTTATTTCGTTTTTTGGTGGTCTTTCAATTCCTTTTACTTTCTTTCCCAATTCTCTAAAAAAACTTTTTTTGGATCAATAAATTGATTTTGTACTTTTCCTTTATATTTATCTGCGTATCAAGTTTTTCCAGCAGTGCTGAGACTTAGTTAATCTGTGACAGTGCATGATAGATCCTACTCTGTTCCAATACTGCACAATGCTTTTATCACGTTAAGTATTTTTGATCTGTTCCCTCTTCTATACTCACTTCATCTTAATTGCTTTATAGTCTTCTCTACTTCATACTTCCATGATGGTATTCGATTTCGCCCCTTCCTTTCCCTCACTACCCTGTGCTCATGTGGTAGAACTTTATTAATTTGGCTGCACAGTGATATATCCAGTTTATTTCTGTTATATCACATGCGCATGGATCTCTATGGACAGTCAATTACTGTGTTCATTTGTTTTACCAAACTTCTGACTGTTTTATTGACCTTCTGCAGTCTATTTCTTTCATTGATCCCAATACGTCTATCTCTGTTAAGCAACTGTTCTCTTAGCTCGTTTTCTGTTAGACTGAGGGCACATTGAAGAGTATGTGCAACAGGAAGATGCAATGAGTACAGTTGTGTACACTTACTATAAATGTAGGTGTTAGATTGTATTCACTGTTGCAGTCATCACATTTTGGTTTTATCTCCATGCACATAGCCCTCAGCCAGCCTGAATACCAGAGTCTTCAGATTTCTGCGTCGGATGCAGTCGCTTCTTCCCTTGATGTCAGGTCGTCAGGGGTATAAAACATGCAGCCAACGCCATTACATCAGTTTTTCTTACCTCAGATGTCAGGTTGGAGCTCTCCTGGGTGGTCAAGTTTTTGGTCCCTCTGAGGTGCTGCTTGAGCAAAGGATGAAAGAAGAGGGGAGGTTCTGTGTTATGAGCCGAAATGGCTGAGGCATGGATTTTAATGGAGGAAAAAGACAGGCCCTTATGAAGCATCTCAGTTAACTATTGTAAAATCTGAGGTAAATTGGGCGCTGCTGTGCTCATTCCTTGAGATCAATTCCAAGCACAGAATCTTTTCCATTTGTCAGCATAAGATTTTCTAGTACTAGGTCTTCTTGCCTCCAAGATGACATCCACAGGTTTGCTGAGGGATGCCAAGGGTAAATTTAAGTGATTAGCAAAGGTGCATGCTTCAATGTTGGGAGCTGAGGCTGCAGAATCTGGTTCTCCTGCTGAGACAGTAAGGAAGGTGTCTGATGGAGGTGCCATGGAGATATATGTGACACTGTGCAGGAGCGGGTACCAGTGTTAGCACGGCCAGTCTGGAGCAATCAAAATCATTCTCGGTTTGTCCTGTTTGACTTAACAGAGCTTTGCAGAGTAGAGGGGGAAAGGCATAGACTGATAGGTTTTTCCAGCTGAAGGACAGATCATCCACTTTCCAAGCTTTCTTGCGGGGAGTCCTTGTGCAAAATTTGTCCAACTGGTAGTTCCGGGGGGAGGAAAATAGATCTATGTCTGGACTCTCTCCATTTGCTTGTCAACATGTTGAAAATCCGTGGTTCCAGTCTCCACTCGTGTGGGTCCATGAGATTTCTGCTTAGTCCGTCTGCCAGTATACTTAATTTTCCTGGCAGGAATTGAGCTTGTAGGTGCACTTGGTAGCCCAAGGCCGTGTTCCACAATGCCATGGCTAGTCTGCAGAGGGGGTAGGAATGTGTACCACCCTGCTTGTTTATGCACCACATAACCGTAGTGTTGTCCGCCTTTACCATTAGTTGTCCTGGAAGAATGTAGCCCTTGAAGGCTGTCAGAGCATTCTGTACAGCTAACATTTCTTTTTGATTGATATGTAGGTGCATTTGATTGATATGTAGGTGCATTTGATTTGGGTTCCATTTGCCCTGAATGCAATTCCCTGCCAGGTGAACCCCCCATGCATAGTCTGATGAGTCTGTAGTTAGGGTTTGGGCGGCAGGGGTAGTGTGAATGTCAGTCCCTTGTTTTGGTGGCAGGCCTCTGCCCACCACAGGAACTCCAGGCGTAGGCAAGGAATGATAGGAATCATTGTTTCCAGGCTGTGAAAATGTTGACTCCATAGACTTTTTAAGTACCACTGAAGTTTCCTCATATGCAGTCTTGCATATGGAATTAGAAGAATGCAGGAGGCCATGAACCCCAAGGCTTGCAGTATTAGTCTTGCAGATAGCAGGGTTTTTGTGGCCACTTGAAGTACGTCACCAAATGAATTTGCTTTTCTGGCGTTAGGAAAGCCATCTGGGCAGTTGTATTCAAGCTTGCACCCAGGAATGTAATCTGTTGAAAGGGTACCAGTTGTGATTTCTTTTCATTTATGGTGTACCCTAGACAAGTTAGAACCCTTTTTACAAAAGCCAGATTTAGAAGTATGGCCTGTTTTTTTGCCTGAATTAGACAATCGTCCAGGTATGCATATATTTGAATATTTCTTTGCCTGCAAAATGCAACTACTAGAGCCAGGCATTTTGTGAATACCCTGGGCGCAGAAGACAAGCCAAAGGGCAGTGCAGAGAACTGATAATGCAAGTAGAAGCGTAGGTATCTTCTGCAAGATTCAAGTAAGCTTATTTTAAATCTAGAGTTACCAACCAGGCATCTGTGCATAGGAAGTAACTGGTGAAGAGTCAGCATCTTAAATTTTGGAATGTCCAGAAAGGTGTTTAGAGTAAACAGGTCCAGAATTGGACACCAGGATTTGTCTTTTCTGGGTACCAGGAAAAGCCTGGAATAGAAACCTTGTCCCTTTTCTGGTACTAGTTGAATAGCCCCCATGTTTGAGGGAAAGTACTTGTTTCTGAGACTCTGCCCAATGATTTGGGGGCAGGTCTGGCCACCCATTTGGTGTTGGCAACGTGTGGAAATGAAATCTGTATCCCTGGGACACTATTTAAAACCCATTTATCCTGGGTTAGGAGTTCCCAGTTTTTTGCATGAAAAGCAATCTTTCCCCCAAAGGGGCGGCTAAAAGCTAAGTGCTTGGTAATTTTAAAGGAAAGTCACTGAGACTGTTTGCCATAGGGGGGCACCTTATTTCCAGATTTGGAAGTGGAGGCCCCATACTGCATTGGTCTGAGAGTCCCCTGGGACTGAAACCTGGTGCTTTTGGTGTGTCTGGATTTGGCTTGAGAGGATCTTGAAGGAGCTGAAAAGGACCAATTCTTGGTAGGCCAGTGCCTACTAAATCTTGGAGGTTGCACTTGTAAGAAAATTTACAGTTTGCAAAGATTTAGCTTCATCTTCCATCTTTTTAAAAACTTCTTCAGCCTTACTGCCAAACAGGCGGTCCTGATTTAAAAGAGCATCCAACAATTTTGCTTTAACATGATCAGGCAGAGATTGCTCCTTAAGCCAAGCATGCCTTCTAAGCACAGACCCAGTAACAGCAGCCCTGCTAGAGGCCTCTAAAGAATCAAAATCACATTGCAAAGTATGTTTTCCAACTTGTTTGGCAGAACGCAATGTTCGTCTTTTGGCTTTTCCCGGTTAGGGGTCCCCACAGCGGAACTCCGGTCCGCTAATGATTGGCAGTTGGTTTTTATGGTGTCGAGTTGCCAGCCCGACGCCCAACCTTCATCGAAGGCACGCCCATTCAACACATGTCTTTCGAACGCCCACTCGACCGCATGTCTTGTTCAGCAGAATGCAGAAAATTATGCTGATTTCTGACTGTGTGGAAAGTAAAGATTTACAGGATTTATTGCATTCGTTCAGCAGAATGCAATAAATCTTGTAAATGTTTACTTTCCACAGTCAGAAATCATCATTTTCTGTTTAAGCAGTCCAATAATATGCTGTTGATATTTTAACATATGAAATTGGCAGTTTAAAGCCCTGATAGCCAAGGTTGCAGAAGTATAAACCTTTTTACCCCATCTATCCAGCGCCCTGGAGTCTCTATCAGAAGGGGTAGGATATTTAGCAGTAGAAGCCCTAATGCTCTTAGGCCCTTGAGAAATGGCTTCAGGATCTGCAGGATTTTTGAAAAGGAACCTGTGGGACTCAGGAACCCTGTAGTTTAATCTGTCAGGTTTACAAGGAGCTGGAGGCAGGTAATCAGGGGCCATACTGGATTCCGAAAAGACAGCAACAATGTCTAGTACAGGAGGTACAGCCAAAGGCCTATGCTGAGGTAAAAGAAAATCCCTAAGCCTCTTTTTTTGAATCAGAGAATTCCACACTTTCCCAGTGGAAATGCTCCCGTAAGGTATGTAAAGTTTCACCAAAAGAGAAATCAGTCAGAAGTCGGGGGGGGGGGGGGGGGGCAGAGGGAATGGAATCCTCTGCATCAGAATCCTCATAAGAAGATATGGACAAATACAGCTCATTAGAAGAGTCAGAAGAAACAGAATCCTGATCAGAAGATTCATAGTCAAGCTCAGGCCTAGGCCTCTTAGAAGGGGGGGGGGGGGGGGAGTTGACTACCCCTGATTAATTAGATCTTCAGACATTTTGATAATTTGTTTTTTAGGCATAGGGGCCTGAACATGTGGCCTAGGCGTTGTTTTTTTTCGACATAGATCAAGATTTAGGCCTAAGTATTGAAAGTGGATTTGGTTTGATATGCAAGTCTGTAGGCCTGAATAAACCATCAGAAGCCGGTGACTGCACAGTGGCTCCGGACCCATCCAAGGTAGAGACATCCGCGGGTTCCATAGTTGAAGTATCTCGTGGCATACCGGACTTCAAATGGGTCTCAGTAGAGGCATGAGAGTCAAACGTAGCAGATATTAGGGGCTGCGAAAGCACCTCACTGAGTACCAGCGAACTGGTGACTGGTTTAGGAGAAGCGTTAGCAGTTTTGGACCTCAACGGGCTGTCTATCTTTGCGTTTTTTTGAAACTCCGGTAGTCTGATGGCTAACAGACTTAATTTCTGGATAATTAAACCGAAAACAGACAATATTTAGAGGCAAAAATGTACCGATGACGGATAGTGCGCTGATTAAATAAAGCACAAAACCGACAGCAAGGTAAGTCGTGGTCAGGGCCTAGGCAAGGAATACAGTACAGATGAAAATCTTTGAGGTATTTGCTTTCCACAAGTAATGCAATTTTTAACTTACTGACATCGGTAAAGAGCAAGAAAAAGTTTCCCCAACGGTGTACTTAGGTTTAAGATGAAGACTTCGGTTCTGAACCAGAAACGAAAATTTCAGGAGACAGCCGACTGGCACTTGCTAACTACTTCTGCTTTGGGCACCGCAAGGCAAGAAAGACTAAGGTAATGACGTCGGTTGCATGTTTTACACCCCTGGTGACCTGACATCATGGAAGAAGGGACAGCGACTGATGCAGGACCCAAGACTTTGTTAATCAGGCCGACTGAGGGCAACCTGCCAGCAGATTACCCAAATATAAAGACTGCAACAGTGAAACACAAAGAACATCTGAGAGGCTTTCCCAGGTGAAGGACAGGGAATCCACATTCCAAGCTTGGCTGTGGGGAGTTTGTGTGCAGAATTTGTGCAACTGGTAGTTTTGAGGGGAGGCAAACAGGTCTACCTCTGGAGTCCCCCAATTTGTTAGCTTATTTTGGGTTCTAGTTTCCATTCGTGTGGGTCCATGAGATTTCTGCTTAAGTAGTCTGCCAGTGAATTTAGTTTGCCTGGCAGGAATTGATCTTGCAGGTGCTCTTGGTTGCTCAAGGCTGTGTTCCACAGAGCCATGGCTAGTCTGCAGAGTGGGTAGGAATGTGTTCCCCCCTGCTTGCTTATGTACCACATAACTGTGGTGTCTGTCTTTACTAATAATTGTCCTGAAAGGATAAGGCCTTTGAAGGCTGTCAGAGCATTCTGTACAGCTAACATTTCTTTTTGATTGATATGGAGGTGCATCCGCTTTGGGTTCCATTTGCCCTGAATGTAGTGCCCTGCCATGCGAGTCCCCCATGCATAGTCTGATCAGTCTGTTATGGTTTGGCAGCAGGGGGTGGAGTGAGAGTCCCTTGTTGTGGTTGCAGGCCTCTGCCCACCAAAGGAACTCTGCCTTTAGACATGGAATGACCGGAATTGTTTCCAGGTCCTGAGAATGCTGACACCATAGACTTTTTAAATACCACTGAAGTTTCCTCATATGCAGTTTTGCATATAGAATTAACAGAATGCAAGAGGTTGTGAGAACCCCAGAGCTTGCAGTATTTTCCTTGCAGATAATTTTAATTTGCAGCCAGTAGGTTGAAGTAAGTTAAATAAATTTGTTTCTCTGGAGTGAGGAATGCCATCTGGGAAGTTGTGTTCAAGCTTTCTCCCAGAAATACAATCTGTTGGTAGGGTACTAGGTGTGATTTCTTTTCGTTGATGGTGTACCCCAGTGACGTTAGAAGTCTCTCTATAAATGCCAGGTGCTGTAGTATCAAGTCCTGACTTTCCGCCTGAATCAGACAATTGCCCAAGTATGGGTAAATCTGAATACTTTTCTACCTGCAAAAAGCAATGACTGGATATAGACACTTTTATGAAAACCCTGGTAGCAGTAGATAAGCCAAAGGGAAGTTCAGAGAATTGATGGTGCATACACAGCCTGCCCTGAAGCAAAGGTATTTCCTGCAAGACTATGGGGATGTGCAGATAAGCTTCTTTTAACTCTAGAGTTGCCAGCCAGGCATCCTTTGCTACCATAGGAAGCCACTGTTGGAGAGTTAGCATTTTGAATTTTGGAATCACCAGAAAGGTATTGAGAATAGATAAATCCAGGATAGGACGCGAGGAGTTTTCTTTTCTGGGAACCTGGAAAGTACAGTTGTGTACACTTAGCATAAATGTAGATGTTAGAGTGTATTCACTGTTGCAGTCATTACATTTGGGTAATCCTGCTGGCAGGTTGCCCTCAGCCGGCCTGAATTACAAAGTCTTGGGTCCTGCATCGGCTGCTGTCGCCCCTTCCCTGACGTCAGGCCTTCAGATGTATAAAACATGCAGCAGATGCCATTTTCTTTAGTTTTTCTTGCCCCAGATGTCAGGTGCCCTCTAAAGGATAGCCAAAATTTATGTATTATAAATATAAAAATACATGCACCAATATAAACTTTACCTTCATCAACAAGCAAATACACCACATAGGTTGTATAATTCAGAGAAGGAAAGAAGTTCCAGCAGAAAGGATGGCGGGTGGGCAACCAGGACTGCAAAAGTGAATACACACGAACATCTACATTCATGGTAAGTGTACACAACTGTACTATGTTCTTAGTGTTTCATTGTTGTAGTCATTACATTTGGGTAGAGTCCCAAAGCTATGGTTGGGAGGCTGGAGCTAAACAGCATTAGGAGCGGCTATGAGGTTCTGCAGACCTGCAGTGGCAAAGCCTGCCCTGGATTTAGAGTAAAGTAGCAGATAATCATGTTTTGTAAAGGTGTGCACTAAACTCCAAGTAGCAGCCTCTAAAATGTCTTTGGTTGGTACTCCCCTGAGAAAGGCTGCTGAAGTGGCTGCAGCTCTGGTTGAATGTGGCCTAATGCCCTTATGCACTGGCTTGCCATGCTGTGAATAGCAGAAACGAATGCAGTGGCCTATCCACTTTGAAATAGTCTGCTTGGAGATGGCCTTTCCTTGTGATCCTGCAGCATTTGCCACTAGTAATTGCTCTGTTTTCCTGAAAACTTTAGTTTTGTCCATAAAGAATCTAAGCTGTCTGTGTACGTCCAAAGAATGCAGAATTCTCTCCACCTTGTTCTGTGGATTTGGATAAAAAGTTGGCAAATTAATAGTTTGGTTAAGGGCCACACTGGACATCACCTTAGGCATAAATGTTAGGTTCCACAGCCATGAGTGCCTGTAGCTCTGATACTCGTCTTGCAGAGGTTATTGCTAGGAGCAGAGCTGTTTTCCAAAATAAAAACTTTATACCAGCAGTAACAGCTGGCTCAAAAGGAGGCAGGGTGAGTATTTCCAAGACATAACTGAGGTCCCATGCAGGTATTGGTGATCTCCTTGGAGGCCTTACATTTTTTGGCTCCTCTGAGGTACTGCCTTAATAAAGGATGAGAAAAGATTGGTGGCTCTGCATTGTAATGAGCCGAAATAAGAGGGATGAATTTTAATTGATGAAAAAAGATAGGACTTTGTCCAGCATCTCAGTATTGCAAAATCTGAAGAATATTTGGTACAGCTGTATCAGTTCCTTGGTGCCTGGTTCCAAGCACAAAATCTCTTCCATTTTCCAGCATAAGATTTCCTAGTACTAGGCCTTCTGGCTTCCAAAATGACATCCATCAAAGCTTTACTGAGAGGTGTGCTTTGTATGGCTACATTATGCGCCATGCTGCCAGGTTTAGAGTCCTGAGTTGGCTGTGCAGGATCCGATTGTTTTGCTGGGACAGTAGATGAGGTATCTGAGACAAGGTCCAGGCTGGGCATTGAGACAAGTTCCTTAAGATCGGATACCAGTACTGGCGGGGCCAGTCTGGGGCAATCAGTATCATCTTTGGCTTCTCCTGTCTGACCTTTAGGTGTACCTTGGGGAGGAGAGGCAGTGGAGGAAAGGCATATACTGGTAGGTTTTTCCAGTTGAAAGATAAGGCGTCCACTTTCCATACTTGTCTGTAATAAGTCCTTGTGCAGAATCTTTTTAGTTGGTAGTTGTGAGGGGAGGCAAATAAATCTATGTCCGGGCATCCCCATTTCCCTGTTAGCATGTTGAAGATTTGTGGAGCCAGCTGCTACTCGTAGGGATCCATGAGGTTTCTGCTTAGTTCGTCTGCCAGAGTATTTTCCTTTCTTTGCAGGAATTGTGCCTGCAGATGACTTTGGTAAGTCAATGCTGTGTCCCACAAAGCCATGGCTAGTCTGCAAAGAGGGTAAGAATGTGTGCTCCCTTGCTTGTTTATATACCACATGACCGTGGTGCTGCCTCTGTCTTTATCAGTAGTTGTCCCGGATGAAGTAGGTCCTTGAAGGCTGTCAGGGCATTTTGAACAGCTAGCATCTTTTTGATTGATATGTACATGCATTTGGTTTGTGGACCAGATGCCCCGAATGCATCTTCCTGCCATGTGGGCCCCCCAGGCATAATCTGATGCATCCGTTGTTAGGTTCTGCCTGGCTGGGGGTAATGTGAATGGCTGTCCCTTGTTTTGGTGACATGCCTTCGCCCACCATCGAAACTCCTGTTGCAGGCAGGGAATGAGAGTAATCATTGTTTCCAGGCTGTGGCAATGTTGAGTCCAGACTTCGATAGCTGAATTCACTGGATCTGACCGACCGGCACTTGCGAACAGCTTCTGCTTCGGGCAACGTGCGGCAAGAAAGACTGAGGAAAATGGCGTTGGCTGATGCTTTTATACCCCAGACGCTCTGATGTCGGGGAAAGTGTGACAGCCGAGGCCAGACCCAGACTTTGGAATCCGGCCGACCGAAGGGCTGCCTGAGGCAGGACAACCCATATGTTATGACTGCAGATGCATCCTTGAAGGACATCTAGGAGGTGCCAAAATGCCCTGCAAGACTGCAGTGGCAAAACCTGCTCTAGATTTGGAGTATAATGGCAGGTTGTAGTGTTTGGAGACGGTATGCAAAGAACTCCAAGTGGCTGCTTCCAAGATATCCTTGGTAGGAACTCCTCTGAGGAAGGCTGCAGAGGTGGCTGTGGCCCTGGTGGAGTGAGTTCTAATGCCTGTAGGAACAGTTCTGCCATGAAAGGAATAGCAAAAGCATACAGTGGGCTATCCATTTTGAGAATGTCTACTTGGAAATTGGCTTTCCTGGAGCTCCTACCACATAGGCCACAAAGAGCTGTTCTGATTTTCTGAAAGGCTTTGTTCTGTCCAAATAATAATGCAGTTGCCTGTGGATGTCCAAGGAATGCAGTAATCTCTCCCCTTTGTTTTGAGGATTGGGATAAAAAGTAGGTAAATGTATGGCCTGATTTAAAGCTACCCTGGATACCACTTTAGGCATAAAGGAAGGGTTGGTTCGTAATGAAACTCTGTCCTGATGGAAGATGATAAAAGGGTGGACAGCCATAAGGGCCTGTAGTTCTGAAACTCTACGAGCTGAAGTGATAGCCAGAAGGAAAGCAGTTTCCCAGGACAAATATTGCAAATCTGATGAAGCAGCTGGCTCAAAAGGAGGCAAAGTCAGTTTTTCCAGAATGAGATCCCAAGCAGGTATTGGTTGTTTCCTTGGAGGTCTTAAATTCTTAGCCCCTCTGAGGAACTGTCTTAAGAGGGTGAGAGAATAAAGGAGGATCAGTGTTGTATTCTACAGAAATGGCTGAGGCATGGATTTTGATGGAGGAGAACGAAAGTCCACTGCTTAGTAGTTCAGCGAAATATTGTAGTATTTGAGGTAAATTCAGTTTTCCAGGGTTCTGGCCCTTTTTCTCATTCCAGACACAAACGTTTCCATTTTGCGGAGTAAGCATTTCTAGTTTATGGCCTTCTGGCCTCCAAAATGACATCCTGCACCTCCTTGGAGAGTAGGGCCTGCTGTGATGCTAAGGAATCTTCCATGCGGCTAGATTGAGTGTTTTTAGCTAACTGTGAAAAGTTTTGAAGCTGTGCTGAGTCAGAAGAGGCATTAGAGGCAGGGTCCATGGAGGGGAATGAGTCAGGCTCCTCAGGAGTGGGTACCAGTGTTGCCTTGGCCAGTCCGGAGCAATGAGGATCATCTTTGGTCTGTCTGCTCTGGTCTTCAATAGGACTTTGGGCAGCAGAGGAAGAGGCGGGAAGGCATAAACTGTCATTGATGTCCAGCTGAAAGAGTCTCCACTCTCCAGGCCTTTGGGTGGAAGGTCCTCGAGCAGAATTTTGTCAATTGATGATTTTTGTGGGAGGCAAAGAGATCTATGTCTGGCCTTCCCCATTCTTGGATTATTTCTGTAAAAACTTTTGGATGTAACATCCATTCGCGTGGATCTGTCATATTCCTGCTTAGGTTGTCTGCCAGCGTGTTTTCCTTGCCTGGCAAGTACTGTGCTTGTAGTTCCATTTGTACATCCATGGCCATGTTCCAAAGTGATATGGCCAGTCTGCATAGGGGATAGGAATGTGTTCCGCCCTGCTTGTTTATGTACCACAACTGTGGTGTTGTCCGTTCTCATCAATAGTTGACCTGGTTGTAGAAGGTCCTTGAAAGCTATAATAGCATTTATTACTGCTAGCATTTCTTTTTGATTGATGTGAAGGTGCTTTTCTTTTTGGGACCATTTGCCCTGAATGCACTGGTCTGTCATGTGCGCCCCCCAGGCGTAGTCCGAGGCGTCTGTTGTGATTACTTGATTTGCTTGAGGCTCGCTGAATGGAAGACCTGTGTTTGCTTGACATGCTTGAGCCCACCACAGAAATTCCTTTTGCAGACATGGAAGTAGTGGTATTATTGTTTCCAAACTGTGGCTGTGTTGAGACCACGTGTTTTTTTAGGTACCATTGTAGTTCTCATATGCAGCTTTGCACATGGGATAAGCAAGATGCAAGATGCCATGAGTCCCAGAGCCTGCAGGATTTTCCTTGCAGTCAGCCTGGTGCAATTTGCCAATGTTTTGAAGTACTGAATTAGTTGCCCCTGCTTCTCTGGCGTGAGGTAGGCCATCTGGGTGTTTGTGTCCAAATTGCCACCCAGGAAAATTATATTTCGAGAGGGTATTAGCCTTGATTTCTCTTTGTTGACTGTGTATCCCAGAGAGTTTAATAACATTATTACATAAGCCAGATGCTTCAGAAGAATGTGCTTGCTGTCCGCTTGGATCAGGCAGGCAGTCGTCCAAATAAGGGTATATTTGTATCCCTTGAAGTCTGCAGAAGGCAATTACTGATGCCAGGCATTTCGTGAATACTCTGGGCGCAGTAGATCAGCCAAAGGGCAATGCAGAGAATTGATAATGGGTTGAACCTGCAAGAAATCTGAGGTATCTTCTGCAATTTTGTCTGATTGGGACATGCAGGTATGCCTCCTTGAGGTCCAATGTTACCAGCCAAGACTCCTTGCCCAGCATGGGAAGAAGTTGCTGTAGAGTGAGCATCTTGAATTTTGGTACGAGTAGGAATGTGTTTAGGATGTAAAGATCCAAAATAGGTCTCCAATCCTTTCCCTTCCTTGGCACCAGAAATAGCCTGGAATAAAAACCTTGACCTTGTTCGTGTGTAGGTACCTCTTGAATAGCTTTCATGTTTATAAGATCTAAAATTTGCTTTTGTGCCTCTGCCCTTTGATTGTGTGGCAGTTCTGGCATGTCTCATTTTTGGAAGGGTATGAAAGTGGAATTTGTAGCCTCTGTTTATAATGTCCAGGATCCATTTGTCCTTTGTGACAACATGCCAATTTTTTGAGAATAGTGCCAGCTTTCCTCCTAAGGGGGCTTCCATTTGAGACCTGGTTGGCCTGCAAAGGGGAAAGTCATTGGGTTTGCTTTCTGAAAGATTGAGTTGTCCTCACCACCTCTTGGTGTAGGAGTTTGCCATTGTCTGCCTCTGTACGATCCTTGTGGTTGTCCTCTACCCCTCGGGTGCCTGTATCTGCCTCTTTGGGGTCTGTCCGTGGCAGGAAAGGACCAGTTTTTGGAAGGCCAATTTCTACTAAAACGTGGTGGTTGAACCTGCAGAAATTCTTTCACAGTTTGCATTGATTTAGCTTTTTCCTACATTTTTCGTAATACTTCCTCAGTATTTGCCCCAAATAGTACATCCTTTTGAAGAGGGGCGTCTAGTAATTTAGCTTTGACATGATCAGGCAAGGTTTGTTCCTTGAGCCAAGCATGCCTGCGTATGACAGCCTGTAACAGCAGCTCTACATGAGGCCTCTAGAGCATCAAAACCACATTTGTAAGGTATGTTTACCCACTTGTTCTACACTATGCATCAAATCCTGCAACTCCTTCAAGTCTGGTTGTTCAGGTTGTGACATTTTACTTTTCAATTGAAATAACAGAAACTGTTGGTATTTTAGCGTATGAAACTGACAGTTTAAGGCCCTCATGGTTAAGGTAGCCCAGGTATATACCTTTTTTCCCCACCGTTCTAAGGATCTGGAATCTCTCTCGGAAGGCAATGGATTTTTGGCAATGGAAGCCTTAACTCCCTTGGGTCCCTGTGAGATGGCTTCTAGGTCAGCAGCATGGCTTTTGTAAAGAAATTGGTGTGAGTCAGGAACCCTGTAGTACCCGTCAGGCTTAACTGGAGCTGGAGATAGAGTCCGGGCTAAGGCTGGCCTCCGAGTAAACATCATCTAGGATGTCCAAGACAGGAGGTATAGCCAGAGGCCTGTGCTGTTGTAACAAAAGAAATTCCCTGAGCCTTTTCTTGGAATCTGAATAATCCTGGCTTTCCCAGTGGAAGTGTTCCCTTAAGGTATGCAAAGTTTCCCCAAATGAGAAATCCTCAGGGGGGGGATACAGAAGGAATAGACTCCTCTGCATCAGAGTCTTCAAAAGGGGAGTAAGCCTGTTCCTGATCAGAGTGTTCTGAAATAATGGATCCCTGATCAGAGGAGGGGGAATCTTCCTCCACTCTGGGCCTTTTGTCCGGAGGTGGCTGAGAGCCTCTGATTAGAGTAATTAAATCCTCAGCCATTTTAAGCATCTGTCTCTTAGGCATGGGGCCTGGAGATGGGCCCTGTGTAGCTGGTCTCTTAGGGTGCATGGTTGCTTTAGACGTGGTGAAAGCCTTGATGGCGAAAGAAGAGGAAGGTCTGAAGACACCTTGAGTGGAGGTGAACCTGTCCACATTCTGTGTTTCAACGCCAAGAGTGGCTTCGGTATCTGTAGTCGGGGTGTGGGCAGAGGAGCCTGCAACCTCGGGTACAGGAAACACCTCCAAAGATGTGTCGTCGGTAGTCAGGGGCTGCATAGGCTCCTCACTGAGAACCGGACCACGTGTAGTCTGCTTTGGCGTGGTGTCGGTAGAGGCCACGGACCTCGAGTGTCGGTCCTTGTCTTTGCGTTTAGACAAAACCGGTGTCGGAGTATCCGACGACATGGTATAGTTAAATGCTTTCCCAAAAAATGCTGGGCGAACTCCGCCCGACGCTTAATGGTGCGTTTGTTGAATGTAGCACAACAGTGACAAACCGAGACGTCGTGGTCTGGGCCTAAACAAGGTATACAGAGGGAATGGAAATCCTTATGCGGTATTTGCTTCCCACAAGAAATACAATTATTAACTTTGTCTGACATCGGTCTGAGGCAAGAAAAGTTTCCCCAATGGGGTACTTTTCTTTTAAGAAGACTTCGGTTTTCCAAATTTTTCGTAATCTCAGGAGCTGGCCAACCGGCACTTGCGAACTGCTTCTGCTTCGGGCACCGCACGGCAAGAAAGACTGAAGAACATGGCGTCGGCTAGTTCTTTTATACCCCTGTCGCACTGACGTCAGGGAAGAAGCGACGACAACCGACGCCGGACCTAGACTTTGGAATTCGGTCGACCGAGGACCCGCCTGACGGCAGGAGAACCCATCTGTTATGACTGCAGCTGTATGCACGATGAACATCCCCATTGTTTAGACCTGTACGAACCTTGGGGCTGGGATCTGCCTCTAGGGCGCCTGGATCTCCCCCTCCGAGGTCTGTCTGACACTGGAAAGTACCAATTCTTTGTAGGCCAGTGTCTGCTAAATCTAGGAGGCTGTACCTGTAAGAAATCCTTGACCATTTGCACAGATTTAGCTTTGTCCTCCATTTTCTTTAACACCTCTTCTGCCTTAACACCAAACAAGGTATCATGCTGTAATGCAGCATCTAATAATTTTGCTTTGACATGATCAGGCAGATTTTGTTCCTTTAACCAAGCATGCCTCCTAATGACAGAACTCGTAACAGCGGCCCTGCAGGAGGCCTCCAGAGAATCAAAACCACATTGCAAGTATGCTTTCCAACTTGTTCAGCTGCAAGCAATAAATCCTGCATTTCTTTATTTTCTGCACATTCAGAATTTATCAACATTTTCTGTTTAAGCAGTGACATGATATATTGCTGATATTTGAGCATATGAAACTGGCAATTTAAGGCCCTTACAGCCAAGGTAGCAGATGTGCACATCTTTCTTCCCTATCTGTTCAGTGCCCTAGAATCTCTGTCGGGGGGGGGGGGGGGTAGGTTTTTTTGCAGTGGAAGCCTTGACCCCTTTGGGACCCTGAGAGATAGTTTCTGGGGGTGCAGAAGGGTTTTTGAAAAGGAATTTATGAGAGTCAGGAACCCTGTACTATCTGTCCAGCTTAACAGAAGCTGGAGGTAAGGAGTCAGGGGTCAGACTAGACTCTGAAAACACATCTACAATGTCTAACAGGTGGAATAGCTAGAGGCCTGTGTTGTGGTAGTAAAAGAAAGTCTCAGAGCCTTTTTTTAGATTCTGAAAAATCTTGGCTCTCCCAGTGGAAGTGCTCCCTCATGGTATGCAAGGTTTCCCCAAAAGAGTAGTCCTCAGGAGGAGAGGCTGAAGGGATAGATTCTTCAGCATCAGAATCCTCATAGGGAGGAAGGAGTATTCCTGATCAGAAGAGGAATCAGATGAAATGGAAACTTGATCTGAAGATTCATATTCTGTCTCTTGCCTAGGCCTCTTATCAGGAGGGGGATGGGAACCCCTGATCAAGCTAATTAAGTCTTCGGCCATTTTGAGCATCTGTTTTTTGGGCATGGAGGCCTGTCCATGAGACTGTTGTAGTTGTTTCTGTGTCTTTAAAGGTTTAGTCTTTGCCTTTGAAGGTGAAGTCTTTTTAATGTACAACTGTTTAGGTCTGAATACACCCTCAGAAGCTGATGCCTGCTCAGCGGCGCCAAACCCATCTGAGGGAATAGTCTTCCTAGGGTCCAATACCTTGAGTTTCCAGCGGCCTAGCCGACTCCACGTGGGAGTCGGTAGCGGCCTGCAGCTCTGAAGTAATGGGCGTCAGGGGCTGTGAAAGCACCTCACTGAGAACCGATGACTGGCTTAGGAGAAGCCTCAGTCTGTTTTGGACCTCTGTTGCTAGTCTTTCTTTGCGTTTCTTGTAAACTCCGGTAGTCGGATGGCTATCCGACGACATCGTATAATTAAATCTTCGGCCAAAACAGCTTGAAGCAAAATCGTACTGACAATAGTGCGTTGGTTAAATCTAGCACAAAACCGACAACTAGCAACGTCGTGGTCAGGGCCTAGGCAAGGAATACAGTAAGAATGAAAGTTCTTATGAGGTATTTGCTTCCCACAAGAAATACATTTAACTTTTTCTGACATCCGTCTGGAGCAAGAAAAAAAGTTTCCCCAATGGGGTACTTAGCTTATAATGAAGACTTCGGATCTGAAATTCAAACATGAAAATCTCAGGAGTAGGACGACCGGCACTTGCGAACTGCTTCTGCTTCGGGCACCGTGCGGTCTGCTGCATCTTTTATACCCCTGACAAACTGACGTCAGGGAAGAGGTGACGACAGCCGACACAGGACCCAAGACTTTGGAATTCAGGCCGGCTGAGGGTAACCTGCCAGCAGGATAACCCAAATGTAATGACTGCAACAGTGAAACACGAAGATCATCAAGGCAGCCAATGTCATTACATCAGTTTTTCTTGCCCTAACCTGTCAGAAGCACAAGGAAATAAGGAAAGGTGGTGATGGTGGCTAAAAGCCACCCTGGGAAGCTTACGTCCCCCTAGGGGAAGATCCTATATGGGGGATGGAGGGAGGGAAACCAGGACTGCAACTGTGAATACACTCCATCTACATTTATGGTAAGTGTAAGATAACTGTATTATGTTCTCTGTGTTTCACTGTTGCAGTCATCACCTGTGGGAGGATTCCCAAAGCTGAGGAGAGGGGTGGAAAGATAGGTTGCAGCCCTAGGCATGGGTCAAGCAAGCCCTGCAGAACTGCAGAGGCAAACCCTGCACTAGACTTAGAAAAAAGAGGTAGGTGGTAATGCTTTGTAAAGGTATGGACAAATGTCCAGGTGGCAGCTTCCAAGACATCGGTGGTGGGGACTCCTCTGAGGAAGGCTGTAGAAGACTGCCTAGTGGAATGGGTACGGATATAGACTTGGGGGGGGGGGGGTGAAGTCTGTAGCAGAAATGGATACAGTGTGATATCCATTTGGAAATGGTTTGTTTGGAAATGGGCTTCCCCCTCTGCCCCAGTGGTAAAGCTGACAAGTAGTTTGTTTTTCTGAATTGTTTAGTACGGTCCAGATAGTATCTGAGTTGTCTGTGCACGTCTAGCGAGTGCAGAATTCTTTCCCCCTTGTTTCGAGAAATTCTTTCTCCCTTGTTTGGGAAAGAAGGTGGGTAGGTGCATGGCCTGGTTGAGTGTCACATCAGACACCACCCTGGGCATAAAGGAGGGGTTAAGTCCTGAGGGAGACCCTGTCTGCATTGAAAATGATGAAGGGCTCAACAGCCATAAGAGCCTGAAGTTCGGATACCCTTCTGGCTGAGGTGATATATAGTAGGAAGGCAGTCTTCCAGGAGAGGTATTTCAATTCTGTAGAAGCAGCAGGATCGAAAGGAGGTAAGGTTAGTTTTTCTAAAACATAATTCAGGTTCCAGCGTGGCCTGGGAGGCCTTCTGGGAGGTCTGATATTAGTAGCCCCCTCTAAGGAATTATTTAATCAAAGGATGAGAGAAGAGGGGTGGGTCTGAATAGTAATGGGCAGAAATGGCTGAAGCATGGATTTTGAGAGAAGAAAAAAAAAGAGGCCCATTTTGGGCAACTCTGCTAGGTAATCCAACATAAGAGGGATGGAAGGATGGGAGGTACTTGCCCCTTTCGACTGGCTCCAGGAGCAGAATCTTTTCTATTTCTCTGCGTATGACTTTCTGGTGTTGGGCCTTCTGGCCTCTGTGATAACATCTAGGACCGGTTTGCTTAACAGGGACTCCTTGTTAGCTTTTAAGGTATAAGCCATGCTGGAAGATTCAGATTCTAAGTCTGGGTGCAGTATCTTCCCCCTCACCTGGGTCAAGAGATCTAAGATCAGGGGGAGCTGCTTGAGGGGCTGTAAGGTCAGGCTGCGCTGGGCCAATCTGGAGCAATGAGGATGGCCTTTGGTCTCTCCTCCCTTATTTTGATCAGTACCTTGGGAAAAAGGGGCAGAAGAGGGAATGCATACACAAAGAGTTCCAGGGGAAGGTCAACGCATCCGCCTACCACGCTAGAAGGTGATACTCCCTGGTACAGAACTTTTGCAGTTGGTGGTTCAGGTGCGAGGCAAAGAGATCCACCTCCGGAGTCCCCCACAACTGAGTGATTTGCTGAAAGATTTCCCTGTGGAGCTGCCATTAGTGGGAATCCAGTAAGTTTGTTGAAGTGATCTGCCAGGGTGTTGTTGACCTCTGGTAGGTATTGGACAATAAGGTGTAGACCCGTGGAGGTGGCTGTAAGCCAGAGGCTCATGGCTAACTTGCACAGGGGGTAAGATTGCACCCCCCCCCCCGTTTGTTGATATACCACATCACTGTGGTGCTGTCTGTTTTTATAAGGAGAACCCCTGGCCCGAGATGGGGTTTGAAAGATGTCAGAGCCTTTTGTGCTGCCATCATTTCTTTCTGACTGATGTGCAAGTGAAGTTGTTGGGCATCCCAAAAACCTTTGGGTGCACCTGCCTGCTAGGTAAGCGCCCCAAGCAAAGTCTGAGGCATTGGTGGTGATTGACCAGTAGGGCGGAGGATGAAGGGAAGACCCTTGTTCTTGGCACAGGCCTCTGACCACCAGAGAAATTCTGCCCTTATATACAGGATCAGAGGGAGAGACATCCTTAGGAACAAAGTGCTGGCACCAAAGGTTTAGATACCAATGGAGTTCTCATGTGAAGCTTGGCCAGAGGAATGAGAAGGATGCAAGATACCATGTATCCTAGGGCTTGCATGGACTTCCTCGTGGTGAGGTGACTTCTGGAAGCCAGCTGGGTAAAGTACAGAGGGAGGAAGCTCTGCTTTTTCTGGGGATAGGAAGGCCATTTGGGATGCTGCGTCTAGCACAGCTCCAAAGAAAATGATCTTCCTAGTGAGGTTTTGCTTTGATTTCTTCTCGTTGATGGTGAACCCTAGGGAAGTTAGAAGTGATTCGACAAAAGGTGGTCCTGGAGCAGCTTTTCTTTGCACTCTGCCCAAATGCAGCAGTCATCCAGGTAAGGGTAAATCTGTATGCAGAATACTATGGCAGGGGCCAAACATTTGGTGAATACTCTGGGTGCAGTAAATAAGCCAAAGGGCAGCACAGAGAACTGAAAGTGTTGTGAATTTCCTGCACGATTCCCTGATGGGGATGTGGAGTTAGGCATCCTTTAGGTCTAGGGTCACTAGCCAGGTATTTGTTTGCATAGGCAGCAGCTGCTGCAAAGTTAGCATTCTGAATCTGGGGACCACCATGGAGGTGTTCAGAATGGACAGCTCCAGGATGGGGCACCAAGTGCCCTCTTTTCTGGGAACAAGTAATAGTCTGTAGTAAAAGCTTTTGCCTGTTTGATCTGAGGGGACAGGTTCTACTGCCCCCTGGGATATGAGAGTTTGGACCTGTTTCAATGCCTCTGCCCACTGATTTGGAGGCAAGTCTTGGTACCCTTTTGGAATTGGGAGTTCTCTGAAAGAGAAATTGTATCCCTGAAAAATGATCTTTATGACCAACTGATCCTTTTGTTACAGAAAGCAAATTTTCCTTGAAGAGGGTGAGCCTTCCTCCTAGTTTTTGATGAGTGAAGAGAGGGCAGAGGGGGGGGAGGGAGAATCAGAGATTCTTTTGATCGGTGGGGGAGAAGAGAAAGGAATGCAATATCCTCCGGAAACTTTTAAATACCCACTGGTCCTGGGTGATGTGTTGCCAGGCTTCTGGATATAGTGAAATGCGACCCCCGACTGGCTCAGGGGACGTGCAATCGGCCCCCCCATCAAACGCTGGTAGGGAGAACCACGAAAGGAGTCGCGGTCTCCCTGGTCATGCGGGCCTCCTCTGCCTCTAGGGCGGCATCTACCTGAGTTACCACCCCCTCCCCTGCCTCTGGAGGGGGAATCACTTTGTGAGTCATGAAAAAACCTGAGATTTCTTGAACCACATTTTCCCACACTTCTGGACCTTGGGATAAGGTCTAGAAAGCAAGGAAAAATGGACTCCAATGGCAGAGTTTTTCCCTCTTGCTCGCATCTAGTGAGTGTGTCCTTCACCTTGGTTCCGAACGATGAACCATCAAACGGGGCATTGGTGAATGCAGACTTGAAGGCCTCCGCAAAATCAGAGGCGCATCCAGGAGTGCCTCCTAAGAGAAACACTGGAACTCGCTGCCCTACTCGCTCCTACGGCTGCGAAAGAGATCAGCCTCATGGAGGAGTTAGCAATAGAATTTAGGTTACACATCTGAGCGTTGACTTTGAGCCACTGCATCAGAAACGTTACCCTGCAGAGAATCTCCAAGCTCTTTCAGGAGATCTCTTTGGAGCCATGTAAAATGTGACAAATAATTCAGTGACCGCAGAGTAAAGGCAGCTGAAGAAAACATATGCTTCCCATACCGGTCCATGGTCCTAGACTCCTTTGTTAGGGGGATGGACGGTAGATGAAGTCTCAGCCAGTTCCTTCTTGGTGGCCGCTGCCATCACCATGGCATCTACTGGAATGCCCCTCATGAGAAACTGTCAGTGGGGGCAGACAAATTTGTTGGGTCTCTTGGGGACTGGTTCCAGTGTCAGGGGTTTCCCACACCCTTCAACAAACCAGAACCAGGAGGCGGTGGGTTGAGCCCCGAAGGCCTTCAGGAACACCAACTCCTCCTCGGAGGGAGATTTAGAGGACCAGTCACCTCTCTGCTTCAAGATCTCTAGGATATCAGCAAAAGAGATCCTCAGAGGACAACTTGGAGGACCCCTCTGATTCCTCGAGGTCGGTGTCCGACGTGAGACTCTTCCTGGGAATCTATGCGCTTCCTCTTGCATGTTCTTTTTCTGGGTGGCTCCTTTCTGGGGGCTCTCAAACTTGGGGGCCACTCATGGAGGTATCCTGAGACCTTGGGTCTCCACTGTCCAAGGATAGGGAGCGATCAAAGACTGATACCAGAACTGCCCCCCTGGCTCCAAACTCCAAAGATCTACCAACCGTGGAAACCCTCTGAGCAGAAGGGACAAGGTCCTAAGCAAGGGTCAGGCTCACCCGAGCCGAAGCACCGAGAGGGAGCCTAGGAGCCGAAGAGCATCCCAAGACTCCCTCCCATGGGTCCGACCGAGGAATCACGAGTCCTGGTCCCCGTGGACAGAGCCGATGGGGGTCGGAGCTGAGAAGCCAGGATGGGCTATCTAAGCCAACCTAGAAGCATCAGACTGCACCAACTCTGGCTCCGAAGGCTGAGATTTGCTCGGAGGATCTATCGACGATGGATGGGTGACGGGCTCCGGGGGTGACTGGGCTGGAGCCAAAAGCAATTTAGCCAGCACCGGTGACTGCAGCGGTCTCTGCACCACTCTATCCACATTAGAGTGTGTCCTGGAGGACCTAGAGGATAAGGTAGGAGATCTAGACCTCCTCTCAGGAGGAGACCTGTGAGGAGGAGAAACCGGTCTAAAAACTGGAGACCGGCTCTGAACTAGTATTTCTGTCAACGGCTCAGAGGCTGGGAGCCGATGTAGGTTCTGTCGATTCACCAACTTCCTTCGGCACCGAAGACAGTGGGGCAGAGGATGCCACAGTAGATTTAGTAACTTTCTCCGGAGGCTCCGATAAGACTGACTAGCCGGAGAGCGTTTTTTTGCTTTGGAAGTTGTCTCTTTTAGAGGAAGAGGACTTGGCACTAGAAGACCTCTCTCCACATCTTCCTCGGAGGGTTTCAGTAAATCCTTTCAGAATTAGTTTGTTCTTCCTTTCTTTAACACTAGGGCTGAATGCATGACAGAACGCACAAGATTCCTGAAGGTGGATACCAAACAATAAACGCATACAGTGCCCATCAGTAATAGACATCTTATATCCACATTTACTACATTTCTTGAAGCCCGAAGGCTTGTGTTTTGTATCCTTGGACATGATCGGTAGGACACTAGACATGACAATTGACAAACCCAACACCAGCAACAAAGCGTGGGAACTAAAAAACTGCAGACACCACACAAGGACCTCTAACTCAAAACGGTCCAGACAGGAAACAAGGGAAGGACTAGGTCCTCTAACTTAAACGGCCCTTGCCCGGAGGGATAGGGTACCGAAAAAACCTAACAGAAGATTAACAGATAACAAATGAAGGGAGGAATATGTCCTCTAACTGAAACGGGCCTAGCCCGTTGGGCGATAGCTAACAGGATACCAAGACAAAGGCCACAAAAGGCCACACAAAAAACTTCCACAAACCAAAAATATACATACCTAGCTATGAAAATAGCTTTTGGAGCAATAAATGTGGTCAAAGAAGAAGAAAAGTTATACTTAGCCACAGCCAAGAGCGAAACCACGTCTGAGATTTACAAGCAGCAAACTCTAGCAAGTGGAAACGTTTCTCCCTTTGGGCGAAATCAAGGAATATAGATCCCTTTACTGCCCCTGTTCATACAGTTTTGGATTTTCTAGCGGAAATCTTTCACTCGGGTTCTTCATCTTCCACAGTCAAAGTTCAGTTGGCTGCAATCTCGAACTTTCATGTGGGGTTTGCAGATCACAACATTATGTCCCACAAGCTTTGTAGAGCCTTTCTGAAAGGAATTTTTCTCCTGAAGCCCCCTGTCAGGAGTCCTCCTCCGCAATGGGACCTAAATCCAGTGCTGACATCCTTAATTCTTCCTCCTTTCGAGCCAGCTGCTTCATGTTCACTAAAGTTTCTTTTGTGGAAGACACTCTTCCTTGTCGCTATTACCTCGGCTAGGAGAGTGTCAGAACTTCATGCCCTCTCTGTTCGTCCCCCATATTTGGTCTTCCACAAGGACAGAGTATCCTTGAGAACTAATCCATCCTTTTTGCCCAAGGTTGCTTCAAAAACAAATTTAAACCAATCCATTGATCTCCCTGTATTTTTTCCTAATTATTCCAACAGATCGGAACAAAAATTACATTATCTAGATGTTCACTGCCAACTCAGATATTATTTGGACAGAACAAAGCAATTCAGGAAGTCTGATCAGCTTTTTCTTTCTTATGCTGAAAATAAGAAAGGCCTCCCTTTTTCCAAAGTGACCTTATCTAGATGGCTATCTTCCACTATTTCTGAGATTTATCAACTTAGGAGCAAACAACTGTGCTCAAAACCAAAGGCACATTCCACTAGAGGCCTAGCTACTTCTACAGCTTTTCAGGATAGGCTACCCTTAGTTACTATTTGTGCAGCAGCCACTTGGGCCACCCCTCATACCTGTTTCTCATTACAAATTGGATTTGGCCTCCAGGGATAGAGCCAGTTTTGGTTCCACGGTTCTCAAGAGTCTGTTCCATTGAGCCACCCAGGATAGAGGTGCTAGGGACGCGGTCCCATCCAGCAAGAATGAAGGCGAGATTGACAGCTTAACATTTAGAAGTTACGTACCTACCATAACTTTCCATGTTAGTTGTCTTCTCTCGCCTTCTTTCTTGCGACCCCTCCCTCCTTCCCACTTGCCTGGACAGACCTTGATCTCCCTTGTCTCTGGAAGATTTTGTTTCTTTGGGCACCAGTTAGTTCTAGTTTTTAATTATCTGGTTTCCCCTTACAGCCTTTTTAGGCTAATTCCTCTTCTTTCCTTAGTGGAAAGTTTTTATGCTAGGTAGTTTTCCCTCTAGGTTCCAAACGAGATCTGGGTATTTACCGCCTTGCATCATGGGATAGGGGGCTGCCTCGAGCTGGTAAAAGTGACTCTCGAGCTAGCAAGTGCAGAGTCGGAGCAGAGGATCGGCTCCGAACCCATCCAGCAAGAATGAAGGCGAGATTGACAACTTATCAAGAAGTTATGTACTCACCATAACGTTAGATGTATGTAGTCCATTTCGCCTCACATTTTTACCCGTGGGTTCGGAGACTAACCTTGGCTCCAACTCTGCCATACTCTAGCTTGAAGTCTTCAACTGACTCGTGGCTAAGAGGTAGCCCATGCTTCACTGCTCCCTTTCCCCAGATCTTGTTTGCTGCAAGCTCAGGCAATCACACCCCACACACACAACACAGAAGGAACAGCCCAACAACAAAAGGAGTACTGAAACAAGAACTAACCTCTAGGCCCCTCCAGGAGGGGGAAGGCGGAAGGTTTAGAATGTGAGGCGAGATGGACTAAATACATCAAATGTTATGGTGAGTACATAACTTCTTGATGTTATGTAGTCCAATCTCGCCTACATTCTTACCCGTGGGACAGCGTCCCCAGCACCTGAACCTTGGGCGGCTCAGTGGAAAATATTCCTGAGCACTGTGGAACCAAAGGAAGATCTGCCTCTGGATATCAAATCCAATTTGTAGTGACTGATAAAGGTGTGAGGAGATGCCCATGTAGCCGTAGCACAAATATCCATAGACATCCTGGCCTGAAATGCCGTACAGGTAGACAGATGGTGTAGAATGAGCCTTCACCTTAAAAGGTAATTCCTTACAGCTTAAGGCATAAATGAAGGAAATACAACTAGAGATCCATCTGGATAGGGTTACCTTTGAAACAGGACACCCAAGTCTATTGTCCGAAAGAGAGACAAATAGCTAATCTGATTTCTTAAGATCCTTTGTTCTATGTACATACAAATGCAATTGTCTATGAACATCTAGCTGGTGGAATTTAAATTCTGCCTTATTAGAAAATTCTGGGGAAAAATACAGGCAGCTCAATAGACTGGTTGAGGTTAATAACCAAAGCAACCTTTGGCATAAAGGAAGGATATGGTCTGAGGGAAACCCTATCCTTGTGAAATACCAAGTAAGGAGGTCTGACAAAGCTTGGATCTCAGAGACTCGCCTAGCTGAAGTGATGGCTACCAAAAAGATAGTCTTCCATGACAAATATTTCAAGTCACAAGTAGCTGCAGGCTCAAAGGGAGACTAAGTGAGACACTGTAGCACAAAATTGAGTTCCCATGGCATTATGGGATCAAAGACTGGAGGTCGAAGCAGCATAGTGCCCTTTAAGAATGCCTTACAAAGTCTATGCGCCATTAGACTGGGTTCATTAGTGACATGAAAGGTGGAGATCGCTGCTAACTGGACTTTAATGGTTGCGGCAGCTGACCCCTGACGGAAAAGCATGGAGAGAAATACCAGAACTGATGAAATTGGCATGGTGTAAGGGTCTGCCTTTCATGAGCCCAGATGGAGAATCTTTTACATTTACTGGAATAAATCTTCCTAGTCAAAGGCTTATGGGAAGAAGACAGAATATGAACCACTTCCGGAGAAAAATGATGAAAAGCCTGACTAGTGATGGAACTGGAGTAGCCAAGCCGTCAACTGGAGGGTCTGAAGAGAGGGATGGAACTGCCCTGACATAAGAGTCAACAGGTCTGGTTGTGATCCAGAATCCAGGGGTCATCCATGATAGGGATGGAGAAAAGGGAACCAAATTTGATGAGGCCAGTGTGGAGCAATCAAACATTCTGCTTCCCAAGAATTGTGCTTTCTGAGTAACCTTTGCTATCAGAGGAACAGGTGAGAAGGCATAAAGTAGACCGGAGGGCCAATTGTGAACTAGAGCATACCTGGGCGTCTCCCCTTGTGGGGGGGTAAGGGTGATGTAGCTGCTGCACTTGGTATTGACCCCATCTGCGGAAAATCTGCTCTGCAACCTGCTTGTTCAGAGACCACTAGTGAGGCATCAGAATAGCTCTGCTCAACCTGTCGGCAAGCATGTTGGAATGTGCGATGCCACAAGAAAGCGTTGGGAAGACACTGCCCACTGCCACACTCAAATAGCCTCTCTGCAAAGGGGCTACGACTTCGTCCCCCCCCCGTTTGTTCAGATACCACACAGACATGTTGTCCAAGATGACTGCAATTGTCCCGAGAGGAAGAAGGCTCCGGAGTGCTTGCAATGCTAATAGCACTGCTCTCATCTCCAAGACATTGATATGCAAATCTATCTCGTGCTCTTGCCAAGTGCCTTGGACTGTCCTGCTGAGATAATGCCCCCTCACCCAATCTGGGAGGCATCTGTGATCACAGCGGCAACTGGAGGAGGTGGAACGAAGGGCTTTCCCCACATCGAGATTGCTGGTCTGAAGCCACTAGCATAGATCCTGCTTGCACTTGTCTGTAATCATAAGATGGGAAAGCGGACGGTGCTGTAGGAACCACTGGGCAAAGAGCAGCTACTGAAAGAGCCTCATGTGTAGTCTTGCAAGAGGGACTAGCATAATTGTGGCAGCTATTGTCGCTAACAATTTGAGAACCATTTTTGCTTTTACCCTTTTCAGTGGAAGCAACGCGTAGACTGTTACCAAACCTGAATTCTTTCTTGTGGTAAGAAAGCCCTCATGAGCACGGTGTCTAAATTGGCACCTATAAAGGTAACACGCTGCAAGGGCAACAAAGCAGACTTTTCCCAGGTACGGAAACACTTGGAATCCCTGACGAAGTGAGCCGTCACCACTGCCATACATCTGGTGAACACCCTGGGGGCTGTAGTGAGACCAAAGGGCAGGGCTCGAAACTGAAAATGACTAGCTCCCAGCCGGAAGCGTAAATGACTTCTGGATGCTCTGTCCATCTTTATATGGTAGTAAGCATCCTTGAGGTCGATGGAGCACATTCATACGTCTCCCCAACAATGGGAGAATAAACTAAACTAGTGTGACCATTCGGAACTTGAATTTTGTACATGGAGGTTCAAGCGGCTGAGATCCAAGATGGGTCTCAGGTCCCCTGTTCTTTTCAGCACCAAAAAGAATCTTGAGCAAGTCCCTAATTCAAGCTGGTCTGAGGGGAAATCCTGGATTGCTCCTTTTGCTAGCAGCTTTTGAACTTCTAAAGCTGCGGAATCCCTTTGACTGGGTGGGGCCATCTGGGATTCTCTTGGTTGGCGGGGGATAAGAGAAGGGAATATGACATCCTCGGGAAATTATCTTTAATACCCACTCGTCCTGGGTGATGCCTTGCCAGGCTTCTGGGTATAGTGAAATGCGACCCCCGACTGGCTCTGGAGAACTGCAGTCGGGCCTCCCATCAGGAGCGCTGGTAGGGGGAACCGTGAAAGGAATCTGCCTCTAGGGCGGCGTCTACCTGAGTTACCACCCTTCTCCCCTGCCTCTGGAGGGGGAATCACTTTGTGCATCTTGAAAAAACCTCTGCCGCTTTCTGAACCACATTTTCCCACCCTTCTGGCCCTTGGGATAAGGTCTAGCAGGCATAGAAAAACAGACTTCCACGGCAGACAGGGTTTTCCCTTCCTGCTTGCACCTAGTGAGAGTATCCTTCACCTTGGTTCCGAACGAACGAACCATCAAATGGGGCATTGGTGAACGTAGACTTGTCTCCACAAAATTACACAGGAGCATCCAGGAGTGCCTACTAAGAGACTCCGGAACTCGCTGCCCTACTCGCTCCATCGGCTGCATGCGAGATTAGCCTCATGGTGGAGTTAGCAATGGAATTTAGGGTAGACATCTGGGCACTGACCTTCTGAGCCACTGTGTCAGAAACATTACCCTGCAGAAACTCTCCAAGCTCTTTTAGATCTCTTTTGTAAAAATGTGACAAATACTTCAGTGACCGCAGAGTAAAGGCCACTGAAGAAAACATACGCTTCCATACCGGTCCATGGTCCTAGACTCCTTGTTACGGGGATGGACGGTAGATGAACTCTCAGCCAGTTCCTTCTTTGTGGCCGCTGCCATCACCATGGCATCTACTGGAATGCCCTTTGTGAGAAATTAGTCAGCAGAGGTGGACAGAAACTTGCTGGGTGTCCTGGGGACTGGTTCCACAGTGTCAGGGGTTTCCCACACCCTTCGACAAACAATATCCAGGAGTTCATCGAACGGGGGAGAAACCCAACAGGTGGAGGGTTGAGACTCAAAGGCTTCAGGAACACAGACTCCTCAGAGGGAGATTCGGAGGCCAATCGCCTCTCTGCTTCAAGATCACCAGGATACGAGAAAGATATCTTCGGAGGACGACTTGGGGGACTCGTCTTGACTCCTCGAGTTCGGTGTCCAAAGCGATAGACTCATCCTGGGAGAATGTGTGCTTCCTCTTGCACACTTTCTGGGGGCTCCTCAGGCAAAAACTCTGGGGAGACCTCAGAAAATTGGGGAGGTATCCTGAGGCCTTGGATCTCTGCTGTCCAAGGACAGAGGGTGATAAACTGATACCGGTGCTGGAGGGGGGAGTGTGTCAGTGCCATCAGACACAGCTGAGGACATGGCCAGCACGCTCTGCATTACCTCGAAAACTGAGCCCCCCCCCCACCTACGAAAAATAACCAACCATGGCAGCCCTCTGGGCCGAAGGGATACGTCCGAAGCCGTGGCAGGGCCCAAGCTCACCCGTGCCGAAGCACCGAGCGGGAGGCTAGGAGCCGAAGATCAACCCGAGACCTCTCCCTCGGGTCCAACCAAAAAACTGAGCCCTGGACCCCACGGACGGAGCCAACTGAATTGGAGCGGAGATCGGAACCAAGATGTCAGGATGGGCTACTGGAGCCGACCTAAAGGCATCAGACAGAACTGAACTCTGGCTCCGAAGGCCGAGAAAGGCTCGGAGGAGGAACATGAGGATGGATGGGTGACTGGCTCCGGGGCTGATTGGGCTGGAGCCAAATTTGGCCAACACCGGTGATTGGAGCAGTCTCTGTACCACTCTATCCACATCATCTTCCGAGAGAGTCCTGGAGGACCTAGAGGATAAGGTCGGAGATCTGGACCTCATTACAGAAGGAGACTTAAGAGAAGGAGATACCGATCTAGTAACTGGAGACTAGACTCCGAACAAGTATCTCCATCACCGGCTCTAAGACTGGGAGCCGATGCTGACGGTCAAATCACCCACTTCCTTCGGCCCCGAAGCCAGTGGAGCTGAGGAAGCCAAGGTGGACTTGGCAACTTTCTCTGGCGGCTCGGATAAAACTGACGGAGCACGTTTTTTTTTTTATTTAGAGGTCTTGTCTGTTTTAGAGGGAAAGGACTTAGAACTGGAAGCCCTCTCCAAGTCTTCTTCGAAGGAGGGATTCAGTAATCCCTTCAGAATCCATTTGTTCTTCCTCTCTTGAAGAGCGCGTGGGCTAAAGGCGTGACAGAACACACATGATTCTTAGAGATGGATAGCCCCCAGGCAATACACGCACACAGAGTGCTCATCAGTAATAGACATTTTATACCCACAATTGTCACATTTTTTTGAAGCCCGAAGGCTTGTGTTCTTTTGTAACCTTAGACATATTGGTATGACACTGCACACAATATCAGAAGAAAACCAGACACCGACAGAAAAAAAGCGGGAACTATGTCTCCGAATTAAACTGTCATTAGAGCAAAACACCACAGGGAAGAAAGGACCTCCAAGTTAACGGCACAGAAACAAAACAAGAGAGGACTAAGTCCTCTAAGTTAAACAGCCCTAGCCCAAAGGGACGGGGTAACCACCAGAACAAGCACACACAGGGAAACTGGGACACACAACTAGGAGGGAGGACTAGGTCCTCTAACTGAAACGGGCCTAGCCTGTAAGAAGGGAAGGAATGCTAACAGGATACCAAGACAAAAAGCCATGGTACACAGCAGTTTTATCTAAAAAAACAGAAGCTAGCTATGAAAATAGCTTTGGGAGCAACAAACTACTAAAAAGTAAAAGAAAAAGTTATACTTAGCCACGGCCAAGAGCGAGACCACGTCTGAACATAACGAGTGGCAAACGAGATCTGGGGAAAAGGAGCAGTGCAGCATGGGATACCTCTTAGCCACAAGCCAATTGAAGACTTCGAGCTAGAGTATGGCCGAGTCGGAGCAGAGGTTCAGCTCCAATTGTGGCGAGATTGGACTACATAACATCCAGACATTTACAAACATGGCAAACCTTCACCCCAAAGGAAACACTGGGCCCGCAGAGACAGGCAGGGGAAGGCCAGAGTCATTGGGAATGCTTGCTTTCGGAAGTTTGCTTAGAAAGTATAGTTGTGTACACTTACCAAAAATGTAGAGGTTACGAGTGTATTCACTGTTGCAGTCATCACATTTGGGTTATCCGCTTGCAGTAGCCCTCACTCAGCCTGATCATCAAGTCTGGGGTCCTGCGTCGGTTCGTGTCTCGTCTTCCGTGACTTCAGGTAGTCAGGGGTCTAAAGCATGCAGCTGACGCCATTACATCAGTTTTTCTTGCTGCAGATGTCAGTTGCCCCCCCCTAATGGGAAGCAATTAAATACATATAATTTTCAACAAAAAAAAAAAAAAAAAAAAAAAAAAAAAAAAAAAAAAATTAAAAAAAAAAAAAAAAAAAATTTAAAAAAAAAAAAAAAAAAAAATTTATTTTAAAAAAACCCAAATTTTAAAAAAAAAAAAGGGGGGGGAAAATTTAAAAAAAAAAAAAAAAAAAAATTTTTTTTAAAAAAAAAAAAAGAAAAAAAAATTTTTTTTATTTTTTAAAAATTTTTTTTTTTTTTAAAAAAACCCCCCAAAAAAAAAAAAAAAAAGGGGAAAAAAAAAAAATTTTAAAAAACCCCCCCCAAAAAAAAAACAATTTAAAAAAAAAAAAGGGGGAAAATTTTTTTAAAAAAAAATTTAAAAAAAAAAAAAAAAATAAAAAAAAAAAAAAATTTTTTTAAAATTTTTTAAAATTAAAATTTTAAAAAAAAAAAATTTTTTAAAAAAACCAAATTTTTTGTAAAAATTTATTTTTTTTTTTTCCCCCCCCCCCCAAAAAAAAAAATTAAAAAATTTTTTCCCCCGGGGGAAAAGGGGAAATTTTAAAATTTTAAACTTTTGCCCCCTTTTAAAAAAAAAGGGGGTAAAAAAAAAAAAAACCCCCTTTTCTCCCCCCCCAAAAAAAATTTTTTTTTTCCCCCCCTTTTAAAAAAATTTTTTTCCCCCCCCAAAACAAACCAAAACTTTTTTTAAACCCCCAATAAAAAAAAATTTTTTTTTTTTTAAAAAATTTTTTTTTTTTAAAAAAATTTTAAAAAATTTTTTTCCCCCCATTTTAAAATTTTTTTAAAAAAAAAAAAATTTTTCCAAAAAAAAAAAAAACCCACCCACAAAAAAAAAAAAACCCCCTGGGGGGGGGGGGAAAAAAAAAAGGAAAAAAAAAGGGGAAAAAAACCCCAAAAAACCCAAAGGGGGAAAAAAAAAAAAAAAAAGGAAAAAAAGGGGCCCCGGGGGGGGGGGCCCCAAAAAAAAAAAAAAGGGGGGGAAAAAAAAGGGGGGAAAAAAAAGGGAAAAAAAAAAAATAAAACAAGGGGGAAAAAAAAGGGAAAAAAAAAAAAAGGGGGTTTTTGGGGGAAAAACCAAAAAAAAAAAAAGGGTTTAAAAAAATTTTTTTTTAAAAAAATTTTAAAAAAAGGGGGCCCCAAAAAAACCCAAAAAAAAAGGGGGGGTTTTTGGGGAAATTGAAAATTCCCCGGGGGGGGGGAAAAAAACTTTCCCCCCTTTTTTTGGGGGGGTGGGTTTGGGGGGGGGGGGGAAAAAAAGGGGGGAAATTTTTTTGGGGGCCCGTTTTTTTTTTTTGGGGGGGGGAAAAAAAAAAATTTTTTAAGGGGAAAAAAAATTTTAAAATTTTTTTGGGGGAAAAACCCTTTAAGGGGGGGAAATTTTTTAAAATTTCCCCCTTTTTTTTTAAAATTTTAAATTTCCCCCCCCCTTTTTTTAAATTTTTTTCCCCCCTTTTTTTTTTTTTCCCCCCCCTTTTTTTTTTTTTTTTTCCCCGGGGGCCCCCGGGGGGAAAAAACCCCCTTTTTTTTTGGGGGGGGGGGTTTTCCCCTTGGGGGGAAAATTTTTGGGTTTTTTTTCCCAAAATTTTTTGGGGTTTTTTGGGGGCCCTTTCCCCTTTTTTCCCCAAAAAAACCCCCGCAATTTTTTTTTTGGGGGATTTTTTTCCCTTTTGGGGAACCCCCCCGGGGTTTTCCCCCCCTTTTAAAAAATTTTTTAAAAAAAATTTTTTTTTGGGGGGCCCCCTTTTTTTAAAAAATTTTTTTTTTTAAAAAAAAAAAAAAAACCCCCCCCTTGTTTTCCCGGGGGTTTTTGGTTTTTTTTTTTTAAAAAAAAAAAATTTTTTTTTTAAAAAAATTGGGAAGCTGTGTTCAAGCTTGCTTCCACGAATATAATTTGTTGACAGGGTACCAGCTGTGACTTCTTTTCATTTATGTGTACAGGTTAGCACCTTCTGTACAAATGCCAGATGACTCAAAAGTATGTCCTGGCTTTCTGCCTGAATTTGACAATCATCCAGGTATAGGTATTTTTAAATATTTCTTAGCCTGCAAAATGCATTCTTATTGCTTTTTAGGCATACAGGCCTGACCATGTGGTCTGGGTGTCTGTTTCCTGGGCATGGTTCGAGTTTTAGGCCTTGAAGAAGATGGTGTCCGTTTAATATGCAAGTCAGTAGGCCAGAATAAAACCCTCAGAAGCCTGTGCCTGCACAGCGGCTCTGGACCCATCCAAAGTAGAGACATCTGCAGGTTCCACAGCTGAAGCATCTCGAGGCATACCAGACTCCGAATGGGTCTCAGTAGAGACCTGCAAATCTGAAGTAGCAGGCATCAGAGGCTGCGAATGCGCCTGAGTAACTACGAACTAGCGACTAGCTTAGAAGCGTAGTTGGCAGCTTTGGACCTAGGCGGCCTGTCTCTCTCTGCGTATTTTCGGAATGTCGGTAGTCGGGTGGCTTACTGAAGACGTATCTGGAAAATTGATCAGAGTACCAAAATATTTAGAAGCGAAAATATACAGACAACTAATAGTTTGTGGTTTAAATAAGGCACAAAACTAACAGCGAGGTACGGCGTGGTCAGGGCCTAAGCAAGGAATACAGTACGAATGAAAATCTTTGAGGCATTTGCTTTCCACAAGAAATACAATTACTGACTTTTACTCACATCGGTTTAGAGCAAGAAAAAAAGTTTCCCCAATGGGGTACTTGGCTTTAGTTGAAGATTTCGGTTCTGAAACTCTAAAATAAGTTTCAGGAGTCAGCTGACCGGCACTTGCGAAATGCTTCTGCTTCAGGCACCGCACAGCAAGAAAGACGGATACAATGGCGTTGGTTGCATGCTTTATACCCCTGACTACCTAACGTCACGGAAGATGAGACAGCAACCGACGCAGGATCCAAGACTTTGATAATCAGGCCAACTGAAGGCTCCTGCAAGCAGATAACCCAAATGTGACGACTGCAACAGTGAAGCACAAAAAACATCTTGGATTTTCCTGGTAAGGAACCTCTATGGTCTCTCCAGCTGCTGCAAGTGCTTGGCAAGGTACATGCCAAAGGCATTTACTCAATGGGTCTGGTAAGGGAAGAGTACAGGGATGTTATTACTTTGTTCCTGGATGAAATATCCTTACTTATGAGATGGGCCATATAGAAGGGCAGGTTTGTTTCTGTATACCTTTCCTCCCCCACATCCATAGGGTATTTTTAAAAGGATTAGGGAGTATGGTGAATGATTCTGGCAGTCCCCTTTTGGCCTACAAAAGCACTGGATGTTCATCGTGCATACAGCTGCAGTAATCACATATGGGTTCTCTGCAGTCAGGCGGTCCCTCGGTCGGCCGAATTCCAAAGTCTAGGTCCGGCGTCGGTTGTTGTCGCTTTCTTTCCTGACGTCAGTGCGACAGGGGTATACAAGACACAGCCGACGCCATATTCTTCAGTCTTTCTTGCCCCAGATGTCAGGTGCCCCCAGAAGGAAGGCAATACATAAATTATATATATATAAATATATATTCAAGCAATGCAATGTAATCAAAAAACAATAGTTGCAAGCAAATACACCATAGGAGGATAACCCAAATTAGGTTGTATGAGGAGGTGTTAGCCACTAGTCCTTTACCAAGAGGGGAAGGAGGGAGGGAAACCTGTACTGCAGCTGTATTAGCACTCGAACATCTACATTTATGGTAGGTACAAAACTGTACTATGTTGATCGTGTATGCAGCTGCAGTAATCCCATATGGGTAGAATCCCAAAGCTACGCACAGGGTGGTAGGCACTGGGTGGAACTGGGATGAGCCAGAATGCCCTGCAACAGCAGTGGCAAAGCCTGCTCTAGTTTTAGAATACAAAGGCAGGTGGTAGTGTTTTGTGAAGGTATGCACAGAACTCCAAGTGGCTGCCTCCAAAATATCTTTGGTAGGTACTCCTCTGAGGAAGGCTGTAGAGGTAGCCGTGGCCCTGGTGGAGTGGGATCTGATGCCTGTAGGGACAGATTTCCCATGATAGGAGTAACAAAATCGTATGCAGTGGCCTATCCATTTTGAAATTGTCTGTTTGGTAACCAGCTTCCCTTGAGCCCCTATAGCATAGGACACAAAGTTGTTCTGATTTCCTGAAAGGCTTTGTTCTGTCCAAATAATAACGTAGCTGTCTATGGATGTCTAAGGAATGTAGCAGCCTTTCCCCTTTGTTTTGAGGATTGGGGTAAAAGGTAGGCAAGTGTATGGCTTGATTTAAAGCTACCCTGGATACCACTTTAGGCAAAAATGACGGGTTGGTTCGAAGGGAAACCCTGTCCTGATGGAAGATGAGAAAGCGCTGCACAGCCATGAGGGCTTGTAGTTCCGAAACCCTACGAGCTGAGGTAATGGCCAGAAGGAAAGCTGTTTTCCAGGACAAATATTGTAAATCTGTTGAAGCAGCTGGTTCAAAGGGAGGCAATGTTAATTTTTCTAGAATGTAATTAAGATCCCAGGCTGGCACTGGTTGTTTCCTTGGTGGTCTTATATTCTTAGCGCCTCTGAGGAACTGTCTTAACAGTGGGTAAGAATAACGGTGGATCCGTGTTGAATTCTGCAGAAATGGCTGAGGCATGGATTTTTATGGAGGAAAATGAAAGTCCACTGTTCAGCAGCTCAGCTAGATACTGTAATACCAGAGGCAAATTCAGTGTTCTAGGGTCCTGGCCTTTTTTCTTATTCCAAGAGCAAAACCGTTTCCATTTTGCGGAGTAAGCCTTTCTAGTAGATGGCCTTCTGGCCTCCAGAATGACGTCCTGCACCTCTTTGGGGAGTAGGGTCTGTTGTGGTGTTAAGGAATTTTCCATGCAGCGAGATTGAGTGTTTTCAGCTGACTGTGAAGAGTTTTGTAGCTGTGCTGAGTCAGCAGAAGAGGCATTAGAGGTACAGGCCAGGGAGGAGTATGAGTTAGGCTCCTCAGGAGAGGGTACCAGTGCTGTATTGGCCAGTCTGGAGCAATCAGTATCACCTTCGGTCTGTCTGCTCTTGCTTTCAAGAGCACCTAGGACAGAAGAGGCAGAGGTGGGAAAGCATACACTGTCCATGCTGTCCAACTGAATGAAAGGGCGTCCACTCTCCAGGCCTTTGGATGAAAGGTCCTTGAACAAAACTTTTCCAATTGATGATTCCTGTGGGAGGCGAAGAGATCTATGTCTGGCCTCCCCCACGCTTGGATTATCTTTGTAAACACCTGAGGATGCAACTTCCATTCGTGCGGATCTGTCATATTTCTGCTTAGATTGTCTGCCAGCGTGTTTTCCAACCCTGGCAAGTACTGTGCTTGAAGTTCGATTTGCCATTCCAGAGCCAAGTTCCAAAGTGTCATGGCTAGTCTGCACAGGGGGTATGAATGTGTTCCTCCTTGTTTATGTACCACCAATTACTGTGGTGTTGTCTGTTCTTATCAATAATTGCCCTGGATGCAGGAGGTCCTTGAATGCTATAATTGCATTTATCACTGCTAGCATTTCTTTTTGATTGATGTGAAGGTGCTTTTCCTTTTGGGACCATTTGCCGTGAATGCACCTGCCTGTCATGTGTGCCCCCCAGGCATAATCTGAGGCGTCTGTTGTGATGACTTGATTTGCTTGAGGCTTGCAGAATGGGAGACCTGTGTTTGTTTGACATGCTTGGGACCACCATAGAAATTCCTTTTGCAAACATGGAATTATTGGTATTATTGTTTCCAAATTGTGGCTGTGTTGAAACCATAGGTTTTTTAGGTACCATTGAAGTTCTCATATGCAACTTTGCACATGGGATTAAAAGAATGCAAGATGCCATGAAGCTCAGAGCCTGCAGGATTTTCCTTGCAGTAAGCCTGGTACAATTTGCTAGTATTTTGAAGTACTGAGTTAGTTGCCCCTGCTTTTCTGGCGTAAGGTAGGCCATCTGGGTGTTTTTGTCCAAGTTGGCACCCAGGAAAGTTATTTTCTGAGATGGTGTTAGCCTGGATTTCTCTTTGTTGATTGTGTATCCCAGAGAATTCAGTAACCGTGTTGCATAAGCCAGATGTTCCGGAAGTATGTGCTTGCTGTCCGCTTGGATCAGGCAGTCGTCCAAATAAGGGTAAATTTGTATCCCTTGAAGTCTGCAGTAGGCAATTACTGATGCCAAGCATTTCGTGAATACTCTGGGCGCAGTAGATAAGCCAAAGGGCAATGCAGAGAATTGATAGTGGATAGAACCTGCAAAAAATCTGAGGTATCTTCTGCAACTTTGTCTGATTGGGACATGCAGGTATGCCTCCTTGAGGTCCAATGTTACCAGCCAAAACTCCTTGCCCAGCATGGGAAGAAGCTGCTGTAATGTGAGCATCTTGAATTTTGGTACGAGTAGAAATGTATTTAGGATGGATAAGTCCAAAATGGGTCTCCAATTGGTTCCTTTCCTTGGTACCAGGAATAGTCTGGAATAAAAACCTTGACCTTGTTCGTGAGTAGGTACCTCTTGAATCGCTTTCATGTCCATGAGTTTTGAAATGTGTTTGTGCCTCTGCCCTTTGATTGTGCGGCAGGTTTGGCATGCCTCATTTTTGGAAGAGTGTGAAAATGAAATCTGTAGCCTCTGTTTATAATGTCCAGGATCCATTTGTCTGTTGTGATATGCCAATTTCTTGTAAACAATGCCAGCTTTCCTCCCAAGGGAGCTGCCAGCTGAGACTTGCTTGGCATGAAAAGGAGGAAGTCATTGGGTTTGTTTTCTGTATTGTTGTGCACTGTCTACGCCACCTCTTGGTGCTGGAGTTTGCCATTGTCTCCCTCTATATGATCCTTGAGATTGTCCTCTGCCCCTTGTGCACCTGTATCTACCCCTTTGGGTCTTGTCCGTGGCTGGAAAGGACCAGTTTTTAGAAGGCCAATTTCTGCTAAAACGAGGTGGTTGTACCTGTAGAAAAGCCTTGACAGTCTGCATAGATTTAGCTTTTTCTTCCATTTTCCGTAGTATCTCCTCAGCATTAGTACCAAATAGTACATCCTTTTGTAAAGGAGCATCTAGTAGTTTAGCTTTAACATGATCAGGCAAGCTTTGTTCCCTAAGCCAGGCATGTCTACGAATGACTGATCCTGTAACAGCAGCTCTACTTGAGGCCTCTAAGGCATCAGCCTCTAAGACATCATAGCCACATTGTAAGGTGTGTTTACCCACTTGTTCTGCACTATGCATCATATCCTGTAATTCCTTCAAATCTGGTTGCTCAGGTTGAAACATTTTATTTCTTAATTGTGATAACAGAAACTGTTGATATTTAAGCATATGGAACTGACAATTTAAGGCCCTCATGGCTAGGGTGGCCGAGGTGTATACCTTTTTTCCCCACCTTTCTAAGGATCTAGATTCTCTTTCGGAAGGTAGTGGATTCTTGGCAGTAGAGGCCTTCATGCCCTTGGAGCCTTGAGAAATGGTTTCAGGGTCAGCATTATGGCTTTTGAAAAGAAACTGGTGAGAGGTAGGAACTCTGTAGTACCTATCAGGTTTGACTGGGGCAGGAGGCAGGGAATCCGGGTTAAGACAAGCCTCCGAGTAAACATCATCAAGTATGTCCAAGACAGGAGGTATAGCCAGAGGTCTGTGTTGAGGTAAAAGAAATTCCCTAAGCCTTTTCTTGGAATCAGAAAAGTCTTGGCCTTCCCAATGGAAGTGTTCCCTCAAGGTGTGCAAGGTTTCCCCAAAAGAAAACTCCTCTGGGGGAGATACAGAAGGAATGGACTGTTCTGCATCAGAATCTTCATAAGGGGAGTACGAGTGTTCCTCTACATCAGAATGTTCTGAGAAAATGGAGCCCTGTTCAGAAGAGGGAGAATCTTCCTCCACTCTGGGTCTCTTGTCTGGAGGGGGTCGAGAACCCCTGATAAGAGTAATTAAATCCTCAGCCATTTTAAGCATCTGCTTTTTAGGCATGGGGCCTGGGTATGGGCCCTGAGCAACAGGCCTCTTAGGATGCATGGATGATTTGGACTTAGTAAAGGCCTTAATGGAAAAGGAAGATGAGGGTCTAAAGACACCCTGGGTGGAAGTGGACCTGTCCACATCAGGAGGCTCAACACTCACAGTGGCTTCGGTGGTTGTAGTCTGAGTAAGGGCCGAGGTACCTGCGGTCTCGGTTACAGAAGACACCGCCAAGGAAGTGTCGTCGGTAGTCAGGGACTGCATAGGCGTCTCACTGAGAACCGGACCACGTGTAGCCGGTTTTGGTGTGGTGTCGGTGGAGACCGCGGACCTCGCTTAATGTCCTTGTCCTTGCGTTTTTTGGACAAAACGGTAGTCGGAGTCTCAGACGACATTTTATAATCAAAGGCTTTACCAAAATAATGTTGGGCGAACTCTGCCAGACGCTTAATAGTGCGTTTATTGAAAGTAGCGCAAAAGCGACAGTCCGAGACGTCGTGGTCTGGGCCTAAACAAGGTATGCAGAGGGAATGGAAATCCTTATGCGGTATTTGCTTCCACATAGAAATACAATTGTTAACTGTCTAACATCGGTCTGAGGCAAGAAAAGTTTCCCCAACGGGGTACTTAGCTTTAAAGACGACTTTGGTTTCCAATTTTTCGTAAATTCAGGAGCTGGCCGACCGGCACTTGCGAACTGCTCCTGCTTCAGGCACCGCGCGGCAAAAAAGACTGGAGAATATGGCGTCGGCTGTGTCTTGTATACCCCTGTTGCACTGACATCAGGAAAGAAAGCGACAACAACCGACGCCGGACCTAGACTTTGGAATTCAGCCGACCGAGGGACCGCCTGAACGGCAGAGAACCCATATGTGATTACTGCAGCTGTATGCACGATGAACATCCAGTGCTTTTGTAGGCCAAAAGGGGACTGCCAGAATCATTCACCATACTCCCTAATCCTTTTAAAAATACCCTATGGATGTGGGGGAGGAAAGGTATACAGAAACACACCTGCCCAAGGGAAGAAGGTATGTGTTCTTCATGCACCTGTCTGGAGCTCTTGTGTAGACCTTACTGAGCTGCTTGTGTGTTCAAGTAAACCAATCTACTTCTGGCAAACTCAATTTGAGAGTTTCATCTAGGCTTTCTAAAATTCCTTTGATTGGGCCACCCACATTCAACTTGGTGTCTTATGTGCAGCTATCCTAGTCTGGGAGTTGGTAATCCAGGAGACCTCTCTTGTGCCAGCTCCCATCCCTGCATGGCTATGCACCAGATTACCAAGATTTTCTGTCGTTATGATTAGGGGCCCCAGTCTCAAGTTCTGAACGCTGACTGAGCTATAGCCATCATTTGACATTTGTTTTCTTACTAGTCTTTGTCCAAATGCGTCGGACCTTTTTATCCATAGGGTGAGCACTCCAGGTGACAGTCTTAAGGACCAGAGTACTAGTCTCAAACCAAAAGGGGACTTTCAGGTTAACCCAGATGGCTTCTATCCATTACATAACCACCTTTTTGTACAAGGAAGCAAGTAGTCAAGGATTTGTAGGAAATGTTGGTGCTGGCACAAATGATTTTTCAGGTACTGCTGGAACATCCTCATGAGCAGTCTGGCCAGGGAGACTATTGAAATACAGAAGCAGTACACCCCTATGTGCCTGAGAAATTCTGTAGTCGTGAATGATTTTTTTATTTATTTATTTATTTATTTTTAACTCGAACCAGTAGACAAGTTAGGTGCAAGGCACAGAACAGTAGTAAAAGCCCTCACCCTTAAAAAGTTGAAACCGTTTTTTACTCCCAGGTTATGGAAATATAAAGGAAGACATTTAAATTAACAGTGACCATGAGGGTTTCTGAAAGGATCACAGGAATATCACTAGGGTTAGCACTTCGAATTTCAGTACGAGTAAGAATGTTTGGTGTTGACAAATGTATAGTAGGTCTCCAAAGACCCTTTTCTTGGAACCAGAAACTCTGGAGTCAAATCTTGACCCTCTGTTTGGTATGGCCCCTATACAGCCTTCAGCCAGGTTTTACACTTGAACCTGCGCCTGTTTTTGTTGATATGTTGGTATCCTTCAGATGGGACATTTAACTGGTGCCCCAGCTACCCGAGTTGATAGATCATGTGGATGCAACAGATCCATGGTATTTATCAGAGTGCAGAGGAAGTTCCCCTAGTGCACTGGCCAAATCTACCCTAGCCAATATGAATACCATCTTGAATCACCCCTATAAGGAAGCCGCTGACAAAGTAGAACAAACAAGGTCAAAGTACATATAAAATAAAACTAGGGGTATACAATAAAAGCCTGACCTTACAAGATCTAAGACACACTAATCCTTTTGGATAAAATGTCAATACGAAAAGAACAGGGACAGACAGCCTCCTATGCTGCAGGTGGCAGAATGGGTGGAAGGATTAGGGTGGGATTTTCTGGTAAAGGAGACAGGAAGGTGCACTGCTAAGTTCCAGATGCTCACTGCTGGGGCTTCCGAGACTGTTCCAATCCAGGTCTTAGTTTGCACTTTCTGGGATGGGATTGGGGGGGGGGCACTTGGGTCCTTGCAACTAAGGGTTGTAGACACCAGGGTGCTTTGGTAGCTTGGACCTATGCTTAGGTGTGATAGGCTTAGGGACCTCAAGATACAGGCACCTCTTCACAAAAAGGAATGAGGGGGAGGCTGTCCCCAACGCTACATAACCACAATTCAGCATTAAAAATATTTGCAAACATCAGGTTGAAGCAACCATGGGGGCCTCTTGAGGGGGCTGCATCAAAGTCCTCCACAGTGGCAGAAGTTGGACAAGGCTGTGACAATGCCTCAAACCTTTGATGCTCAAAGGCAAATCCCATCCTAACCCTGGAAACTAAGGTCAAACTAAAGTATTTGGAGAAGTGTGCACTGAGGACAGTAGCCGTCTTCAGCATGCCTTGGGTAGGCATCCCTCTAAGAAAGGCTGTATTCCTGAAGAATGGGTTCTAATTTGATCAAGCACTTCTGCCATCTTGTTTGCTACAATACGCAATGCAGCTAAAGCTCCACTTTGAAACAGTTTCATTGACAGGTACTCCTCTGTTGCTTTTTCATAGAAGCTATGCAGAGATGGCCAGACTTCCTATGGTTCTTTGCTCTGTCCAAGAATCTAAGCGGTCAGTGAACATGTAAGGAATGCAAGGTCCTCTCTATTATGGATGCTAAGAAAACTGGCAAGTGGATAGCTTGATAAACAGGTAGTTCAAAAACTACAATGGGCATAAAATGAAGGGTTCCGTTCACAGTGAGACAGTCTTTTAAAGAATATAAGATGAGAAAGAGCTGCAAAGATGGTAGCATTCCCAGTGGTGAATATAATGTTAGCAGAGGAAGCAGGCTCAAAAAGGTAGTAAGGTCAGTTTATCTAGAATGAAATTCAAGTCCTGGAAGGCAGGACTGACCCTTCGAAGGAGGCCCGAGATAAACACTTTTCAGAAATTGCTTAGGAGTAGGAATAAGACATGGATGCATAGGCAGTCTGAAATGGTAGAGGCATGTATTTTAGAGGAGGAAAGTCCTTTGGAGTACAAGTGAAAGGAGACACTAGGGGCAATTCAGCTTGTGAGGGTTGCTGCTTGTCCATCCGGCACCAGAGGGAGAATATGTTCCCTTCAGAGGTGTCGAACTTTCTGGTGTTGGGTCTCCTAACCTCTGAGGATTAGTAAAATATCCCTGGGTCAAAAGACTGGAGATGAGATTATCAGCGCTGTCAGTTTCAGTCTCGAAGTGGGAATGCAAGGTGCTTCTGTTCTGAGTGAGGAGGTTTACCTCCTATGGTATCACCCAAAGTTTCTCTTTGGCCATGCTGAGTAGCATGGAAAATAAGTGCCATCTGGGCCAAAAGGGTGTTATCAAAATCACTGTCTACCCACCCAATGTTTTGGCATTCCTACCTTTAACAAAGAAATCACACTGAGTATCACTACACCAGTAAAGCATACAATGGTATTGCACTTGATTTTCATATTCAGTCAGAATTTTTAAAGCATTTTGTTATAAATGCATTACATTTTGCTTTAACTAAACAGGTTGTAGATCTAAAACAATTTACAAGATTTAGTAGAAAATTCCATCTCTGGCTTGTTACAGTTTTGTGGAATTCTCTTAAATTTTATTCTTTGGCTAAACTGATTTGTTAAAACTAGCAAAGTAAGCCTCAGCAGGTAAAAAGCTTCAGTGGGTGCGTGGCTTGTACTATACAAGCTTGTGTATTCTGGTTTACTACAGATTTGATTTACTGACTGGATTATCCTCCTCTCGATTCCTTAATTCTATACATCACTGTGCCATAGATTTGTTAGCCATTGCATC
>NC_056731.1:1623426146-1623590175 GCF_019279795.1 Protopterus annectens
CTATAGTGGTCTCTGACGAGTTTGCCTTCTGTAACAATTTGAGAATTAAGAGAATTGGGGGAAAGGAAAAGTAGACCCGGAGGCCAATTGTGAACAAGTGCATCCCTCGACGATGACCCCCTCTGGAAGGATCAGGGAAAGTACTTGCTGCATTTGGCATTGGCTGGGGAGGCAAAAATCGCAGCAAGGCTGCCCCCACTGTCAGAAAATAATTTCTGTTACCTTGTGTTTGAGGGACCACTCATGTAGAAAAAGAATGGCTCTGCTCAGTCTGTCTGCAATCACGATTTACCCAGGATGTGCATTACAACTAGAAAGCAGTTGGAGTTATTGCCCATTGCCAAACTCTTATGGCTTCTCAACACAGAGGGTAAGATCTGGTTCCTCCTTGATTGTTTACATACCACACCACAGAGATGTGGTCTGACTGGACTGCTATCGTTCCTAGAGGAACAGAGTCCAGAAATGCTTGCAACGCTAGAAGCATTGCTCTCATTTCTAGGACATTTATGTGCAAATGAGCCTCGTGATCTTGCCAGATACCTCGTACCATCTTTCCCAGATAATGCCCCCCCCCCCCCAATCTGGGAAGCGTCCGTGGTTACTGTTGCTACAAGTTGGGATAGAACAGTCGTCCCGGAGACTAGGAGAATGGATCCACCACTGAAGATCCCTTTTGCAAGTGTATGTAATCAGGACCTTGTGAGACATGGGAAGTTCCAGAAAGAACCATTGGGATGATAGTAGCCATTGTAAGATTCTCATGTGAAGGCATTTAAGGGGGCCAAGGATTATTATAGCTGCCAACTTCCTTAATACTTGTAGAACTTGTTTCACTGTTGGGTGAGATTTTCTGATTAGATGAATGTGGTAGTGAAGGTCTTGCACTCTGTCTTAAGTATTGCAAGAAACTGATGTCGAATTCTACTCCAATGAAGCGTAAGCTTTGTGATGGCTCTAGAGCAGATTTTTCGAAGTCTACCGCCCAGGGAGGCGCAAGTTTGAATGGTGTAGTCCCTGGCCTGCAGCAGCCTGGTTGGGACAGCGATGAGCCAGTCGTCTAGACAGGGAAACACTCAAAATCCACAGCATCTCAGGTGAGCAGCTATCACTGCAACACATTTGGTGAACACCCAGGGGGGATGTGGTGAGACCAAAGGGCAGGACTCAGAACTGGTAATGACAGGCTCCTAGAAGAAAGCATATGTACCTTTTTGACTAATATGGTAGTACACCTCTTGAAGGTCTATAGAGCACATACAACTGTCTTTTTCCAGAAATGGACGTATTGACTGCAGTGTTATCTGGAACTTGCCTTTTTTTTTACTACACAAATTTATTGAAATTGCCGAGATCTAAAATGGGTCTCCAGTCCCCTGTTTTCTTTGGAACTAAGAATCTTGAGTAAGTTCCGGATCTTCTCTGGTCTGTGGGGACTTTTTGGACAACTCTTTCGCTCAGCAACTTTTGTACCTCTAATGTTGCTTGTTCCTGTTGACTGGGTGGGACATCCGGAAATTATTTTCTGACAGGGGCAGGGAGGGGAGAAGGGAATTTTATATCCTCTGGAAATTACATCTAGCACCCATTTATCTGTGGTTATGTTTTGCCAGGTACAAGTACTAACACCTCCCTGACTGCCTCCAGGAGGTGGACAATTGGGTATTACAGGAGCGCTGAAAGGGTCCACCAAAGATATCATCTTAGTGAAGGTGTGTGAAGGTGTGTGTGTGAAGGTGTGTACAGAACTCCAGGTAGCAGCTTCCAGAATGTCCCTGGTAGCGACTCCCCAGAGGAATGCTGTAGAGGTAGAAGTTGCCCTAGTGAAATGCGTTCTGACACCCTGAGGGGTTGGTTTCCCATGATGTTTGCAGCAGAAATGGATACAGTGTGCTATCCATTTGGAAATTGTTTTGAAAATGAGCTGAAATGGCAGAGGCATGAATTTTAATTGATGAAAAGGAAAGGCTTTTATCCAGCATCTCAGTTAAGTATTGCAAAATCTGAGGAATATTTGAACAATCGTGTCAATACCTTGTGCCTGGTTCCAAGCACAGAATCTTACATTTTTCTGCATAAGATTTTCTGGAGTTAGGCCTCCTGGCCTCCAAAATAACATCCATCACTGCTTTAGAGAGAGGAGCGTCTTGAATGGCTACATTATCCGCCATGCTGCTAGATTTAAGGTCCTGAGTTGGCTGTGCAGTATCTGTCTTGTTGGGTCAATAAGTGAGGAATTTGAGGTATGTCCAAGCTGGGCATTGAAACAAGCTCTTTAGGATTGGGTACCAGTGATGGCAGGGCCAGTCTGGGGCAATCAGTATCATTTTTGGCTCCTCTTGTCTGACCTTGAGGAGTAACCTTGGGGAGGAGAGGCAGAGGAGGAAAGGCATATACTGTTAGGTTTTTCCAGCTGAAAGACACAGCATTCACTTTCCATGCTTGCTTGTGATAAGTCATTGTGCAGAATCTCCATAGTTGGCAATTGTGAGGGGAGGCAAATAGGTCTATGTCCGGGCATCCCCAGTTTCTGGTTATGATAAGACTTGTGGATCCATTTTCCATTCGTGGGGATCCATTAAGCTTCTGCTTAGGTAGTCTGCCAGAGTATTTATCCTTCCTGGCAGGAATTTTGCTTGCAGATCTACTTGGTAAGTCAATGTGTCCCACAAGTTCATGGCTAGTCTGCAGAGGGGGTAGGAGTGCGTGCCCCCCTGCTTATGTACCACAGGACTGTAGTATTGTCAGTCTTCATCAGTAGTTGTCCTGGATGAAGTAAATCCTTGAAGGCTGTCGGGGCATTCTGAACAGCTAGCATCTCTTTTTGATTGATGTGTAGATGCATTTGACTTGAGGACCATGTGCCCTGAATACATCTTCCTGCCATATCGGCCCCCCAGGAATAATCTGATGCATCTGTTGTCAATGTCTGCCTGGCTGTGGGTAAGGTGAATGGCTGTCCCGTGTTGTGGTGACAGGCTTTTGCCCACCATCGAAACACCTGTTGCAGGCAGGGAATGAGGGTAATTGTTTCCAGGCTGTTTCAATGTGGAGTCCAAACACTTTTTAGATACCACTGAAGTTTCCTCATATGCAGTCTTGCATATGGAATTAGCAGAATGCAGGATGCCATGAAGCCCAAAGCCTGCAGAATTTTTCTTGCAGATAACTGGGTCTTTGTTGCCAACATTTTGAAATAAGTAGTCAGTTGTCTGTCTGGCGTGAGATAAGCCATCTGGGCAGTTGTATTTAAGCTTGCACCCAGGAATATTATCTCTTGAGGATACGAGTTTATTTCTTTTCGTTTACTGTGTAACCTAGACCTGTTAGTAATCTTTTTACAAATGCCAGATGCTGTAGTAGAATGTCCTTGTTCTCTGCTTGAATAAGGCAGTCGTCCAAGTAAGGATATATTTGTATTCCTCTGTCTGCAAAATGCAATTGCTGGTGTCAGGCATTTTGTGAAGACCCTGGGTGCAGTAGATAAGCCAAAGAGCAGTGCAGAAAATTGGTAATGCATTGAGACAGCTATGAATCTGAGGTATCTTCTGCATGATTGTCTGATTGGGACATGCAGGTATGCCTCTTTTAGGTCTAAAGTCACAAGCCAAGCCTTCTTGCCCAGCATGGGCAGAAGCTGCTGCAGAATTAACATTTTGAATTTTGGAAATATCCAGGAATGCTTAAGATAGACAGGTCCAGTATTGGTCTTCAGGCTTTGTCCTTTCTGGGCACCAAGAATAGCCTTGAGTAAAATCCTAGTCCCTACTCTTGCTGTGGTACTTGCTGAATGGCTCTCATGTCCATGAGGGATGAAACCTGTTTTTGTGCCTCTGCCCATTGATTGCATGGCAGGTCTGGCATACCGTCTGGCCTTGGCAGGGTGTGAAAGTGGAACCTGTAGCCTTGTGATACGATATTTAAGACCCATTTGTCCTGGGTGATCATGTGCCAATTTTGTGAAAAAAGTGCTAGTTCCCCCCCCAAAGGAGCTGCCAGAAGATAGGTGCTTGGTGCTGGCAGGGGAAAGTCATTGAGACTGTTTCCTGTATGGCTGTGATTTTTCCTCTCCGCTTTTGGAGGTAGAAGCACTCCATTGTTTAGGCCTGTATGAGCCTTGGGGCTGTGATCTGCCTCTTTGTGGCCTGACACTGGGAAGGATCAATTCTTTGTAGGAGAGTTCCTGCTAAATCTCGGAGGCTGTACCAGTAAGAAATCCTTGACTGTTGGCATAGATTTATCTTTATCCTCCATTTTCTTCAACACCTTTTCTGCTTTAACACCAGACAAGGTATCATGCTGTAATGGAGCATCTAATAGTTTTGCTTTAACATGATCTGGCAGATTCTGTTCTTTTAACCAAGCATGCCTCCTGATAGAACCTGTAACAACGGCCCTGCAGGAGGCCTCTAGAGAATCAAAACCACATTGCAAAGTATGCTTTCCCACTTGTTCAGCTGCATGCAATAAATAGTACAGTTTTGTACCTACCATAAATGTAGATGTTCAAGTGTATACACTGCTGCAGTCATTACACTTGCGGTATCCTGCCGTCAGGCGGTTCCCCAGTTGGCCTGAGTTCCAAAGTCTTGGTCCGGTGCTGTCGCCTCCTCCCCGATGTCAGTACGACAGGGGTATATAAGATGCAGCAGGCGCCATTTTCTTCAGTTTTTCTTGCCCCAGATGTCAGGTGCCTCCAAATAGGTAGACAATTCCAATTGCTAACAAAACATACATAAGAAAAGCAAAAAACAACTTACAGCTACCAACAAATACTCCCCATAGATAGTAAGGGTAGAAGACATAGGTACGTACCAGCCAGTAAGAGGGGAAGGAGGGAGGGTAACCTGGACTGCAGCAGCGTATACACTAAGATCTACATTTATGGTAGGTACAAAACTGTACTATGTTCATCGTGTTACACTGCTGCAGTCATTACACTTGGGTAGAATCCCAAAGCTGAGGTAGGGTGGCTGGTTCTATAAGGCATTAGGGGTGGCTATAAGGCCCTGCAGCACTGCAGTGGCGAAGCCAGCTCTGGATTTAGAGTAGAGGGAGATGACAATGTTTGGTGAAGGCATGTACAAAACTTCCAAAATATCCTTGGTAGGTACTCCCCTGAGGTAGGCAGTTGAAGTGGCTGTTGCCCTGGTGGAGTGAGACCTAATGCTGCTAGGTACAGGTTTTCCATGGTATGTGTAGCAGAAACATATACAATGTCCTATCCATTTTGAAATAGTCGGTTTTGAAATGGCTTTTCCCTGTGCTCCTGCAGCATATGCTACCAATAATTGCTCAGGGGCTGTGATCTGCCTCTTTGTGGCCTGACACTGGAAAGGACCAATTCTTAGTTGGCCAGTTTCTGCTAAATCTAGGAGGCTGAACCTGTAAGAAATCCTTCACCGTTTGCATAGATTTTGCCTTATCCTCCATTTTCTTTAATATCTCTTCTGCCTTAACTCCAAATAACACATCCTGCTGCAAAGGTGCATCCAATAATTTTGCTTTAACATGATCTGGTAATTATGTTCTTTTAACCAAGCATGTCTTCTAATGACAGAGCCTGTAACTGCTGCTCTGCAGGAGGCCTCTAGAGAATCAAAACCACATTGCAAAGTATGCTTTTCCACTTGTTCAGCTGCATGCAATAAATCCTGCATTTCTTTAAAATTAGGAGGATCTGATTTTGGAAGCATTTTCTGTTTTAACTGAGACAGTAAAAATTGCTGATATTTTAGCATGTGAAACTGGCAATTTAAGGCTCTCATTGCTAAAGTTGCAGACGTATATACTTTCCCCATCTGTCTAATGCTCTGGAATCTCTGTCAGAGGCGACTGGATTCTTGGCTGATTAGGCCTTAACTCCTTTGGGTCCCTGAGAAATAGCTTCAGGGTCAGCTACAGGGCTTTTATACAGAAATGTATGCGAGTCAGCGACTCGTATCTGTCAGGTTTAACAGGGGCTGGAGGTAAGGAATCAGGATTTAAGCTGGATTCAGTACACACATCATCCACAAATTCTAACACTAGTGGAACAGCAAGGGGTCTGTGTTGAGGTAATAAAAGGAAGTCTCTGAGCCTTTTCTTGGATGGAAATGCTCCCTCATGGTATGTAGGGTTTCCCCAAAGGAGTAGTCCTCAGGCGGTGAGGCTGATGGAATTGATTCCTCAGCATCAGAATCCTCATAAGGGGGTAAAGAGTATCCTAGGTCTGAGGATGAATCAGAAGAGATGGACACCTGGTCGGATGAGTCAGTCTGCACCCTGTCTAGGCCTTTTATCAGGAGGGGGATGGGACTCCCTGATCAAAGTGATTAGGTCTTCGGCCATTTTAAGCATTTGTTTCTTAGGCATGGAGGTCTGCCCTGGAGAATGCTGTATTTGTTTCTTTGATTTTAAAGGAGGCTTAGACTTAGCTGAGGGTTTAATGCTTAACTGAGTAGGTCTGAAGACACCCTCTGAAGCTGTGGGTTGCTCAGCTACTCAGGATCCCTCTGAAAGGTTACTCTCAGTAGGCTGAATAACTTGTGCGTCCGAAGGCCCAGCCATCTCCACGTGGGAGTCAGAGGTGGCCTGTGGTTCTACAGAAGCGGTAGTCAGGGGCTGCGAAGGCGCCTCGCTGAAAACCGGCGACTGGCCTAGAAGAGGTTTTGTCAGTTTTAGGCCTCTGATGCCTATCCTTGTCTTTGCGCTTTTTGTGTATTCTGGTCATTGGAAGTTCCGATGGCATGGTGTAATTGAATTTTCTACCAAAATGTCGGGCAAAATCAGACGTTTAATAGTGACGCTTGTTAAACCTAGCACAAAACCGACAACCAGTGACGTCGTGGTCTGGGCCTAGGCATGGGATATAATGGGAATGGAAATCCTTGAGGTATTTGCTTCCCACAAGAAATACAGTTAACTTTTATTGACATCGGTCTGAGGCAAGAAAAAGTTTCCCCAACAGGGTACTTAGCTCTGTAGAAGACTTCGGTTCTAGATTCGGAATGAAAATCTCAGGAGACTGCTGACCAGCACTTGCTAACTGCTTTTGCTTCGGGCACCCCACGGCAAGAAAGACTGAAGAAAATGGCGTCGGCTGCATCTTATATACCCTTGTCGCACTGACGTCAGGGAGGAGGCAACAGCAACAAACGCCGGACCAAGACTTTGGAACTCAGGCCGACTGGGGAACCGCCTGATGGCAGGATAACCCAAGTGTAATAACTGCAGCAGTGTAACACGAACATCCTGCACTTCCTTGTTTTCTGCACATTCTGAATGTCAACATTTTCTGTTTAAGCAGTGACATAAGATATTGCTGATATTTAAGCATATGAAACAGACAATTTAAAGCTCTTACAGCCAAGGTAGCAGAAGTATAAATCTTTTTCCCCCATCTGTCCAGGGCCCTTGAATCCCTATCAGAGGGGATAGGGTTTTTTGCAGTGGAAGCCTTGACCCCTTTGGGACCCTGAGAGAGAGCTTCTGGGTCAGCGTCAGCAGCAGGGTTTTTATAAAGAAATTTATGCTAATCAGGAACCCTGTAGTATCTGTCTGGCTTAACAGGAGCTGGTGGTAGAGAGTCAGGAGACAGACCGGACTCTGAAAATACATCTACAATGTCTAAAACAGGAGGAATAGCAAGGGACCTGTGCTGAGGTAATAAAAGGAAGTCTGAGCCTTTTCTTGGATTCTGAGTAATCTTGGCTCTCCCAGTGGAAATGCTCCATCATAGTATGCAGGGTCTCCTTAAAAGAATAATCCTCAGGAGGAGAGGCTGAAGGGATAGATTCTTCAGCATCAGAATCCTCATAGTGAGGAAGAGAATATTCCTATTCAGAAGAGGAATCAGAGGAAATGGAAACCTGATCTGAAGATTCATATTCTATCTCTTGCTTAGGCCTCTTATCGGGAGGGGGATGGGAACCCCTGATCAAAGTAATTAGGTCTTTGGCCATTTTAAGCATCTGTTTTTTAGGCATGGAGGCCTGTCCAGGAGAATACTGTACTTGTTTCTTTGTCTTTAGAGCTGCTTTTGTCTTTGCCTTTGAAGCTGAAGTTGGTTTTACATACAAATGTGTAGGCCTGAAAACACCCTCAGAAGCCGATGCCTGCTCAGCAGCTCCAGACCCATCTGAGGGAATAGTTTCAGAGTGTCCAATACCTTGAGCTTCCAGCGGCCTAGTCGGCTCCATGTGGGAGTCGGACGTAGCTTGTGGCTCTGAGGTAGCGGGCACCAAGAGCTGCAAAAGCGCCTCACTGAACTGGTGAAAGGCCTAGCGGAAACCTAGTCGGTTTTTTACCTCTGACGCCTGTCCTTTTCTTTTTCTTTGTGCTTTTTATAAACTGCGGTAGTCAGCTGTTCTGACTGCATTATATAATTGAATCTTCTGCCAAAGTAATGAAATGCAAAATCGTACAGACGCTTAATAGTGCGTTGGTTAAATCTAGCACAAAACCGACAACTAGCAACGTCGTGGTCAGGGCCTAGGCAAGGAATACAGTAAGAATAAAAATCCTTGAGGTATTTGCATCCCACAAGAAATACAATTAACTTTTTCTGACATTGGTCTGGAGCAAGAAAGAAAGATTCCCCAATGGGGTACTTAGCTTTAATGAAGACTTCAGATCTGAAATTCAAATTTGAAAATCTCAGGAGTCAGCCGACTGGCACTTGTGAACTGCTTTTGCTTCGGGCACTGCGCGGCAAGACTGAAGAAAATGGCATCTGTTGCATCTTTTATACCCCTGGCGCACTGATGTCCGGGAGGAGGCGACAGCAACCGACGCTAGAGCTAGACTTTGGAACTCGGGCCGACTGCGGGTAGCCTGCCAGCAGGATAACCCAATTGTAATGACTGCAACAGTGAAACAAGATGAACATCCTATCAGTATGGAAAATAATGAGGGGTTCCACAGCCATCAGTGCTTGTAACTCAGACACTCTTCTAGCTGAAGTGATGACTGTTTTCCAAGAGAGGAATTTTAAGTCCGCTGAAGCAGCAGGTTCAAAGGGGGGAAGAGTGAGCTTTTCCAGTACAAAGTAGTAAAGTCCCAAGTCGGATATTATCTAGCCAGTTGTTTAGAAAAAGGGACAACCTACCCCCCCCCCCCCCAGTCTTGTACGGAAAAGTAGAATGTACCAGATGCCAGCTTCTTGGTTGTTCTCTTCCTTTTCTCCTGCACTTGAACTTGGGGTTAATAGGCAGGAAACTACCATGGGTCTATATTACCATATCGAATGGTAATAATGCCAAATGCTCATATGAGCGAAAATTCACGAGAATGAACTTGTGTTTTTTGGGTCGTAGTAGGAGCTTGTGTTTTTTGGGTCATGGTATAGTGAGGACTGGAATATTTGCCCTTTCCTCACTGTAGTGTAACCCTGCATTTGGAATATTTCTTTAGCGGGGGGTGTGGGGGGCACAGCCCCCCACAATAGCAAGTTCGTTCTCGTGAATTTTTGCTCATATGAGCGTTCGGCATTACCATTCGATATGGTAATATTGACCCACAACCACATCTCAGTAGGAATTTTTCTACTAAATCTTGTCAAAGGTACTTAGAGAAAGTCCTCAACTGCCTGCAGTCTTAACCTACTCCACGAATCTCAAACATTTTGTGCTTGGGGTCCAAAGAAATTCTGCTTTGATAGAATTAGGCAGGGACTACTCTAAACCAGGCATCTGGCATCTCTCCTGATGACCAACCCCATGGCCACTGGCTCATGTGGCATCAAATCCACACTGTAGAGTGTTTAGTCATCTGAGTAGTATTGCTGCATAAAACTTAATGGGAGAGCTGTGTTCTATCCATTCATATTTTTGTTTCATCTGGTTCACGAGGGATTCCTTGAATTTGACAAGAAACTGAAAGCTGTTATGGCCAGGGAAGCTGACAAATTTTGCTAGATTTGTTAATTCTACCCTCCTTGTCATAGGTTCATAGGCAAGTACCAGGCTACCCTTGTGGGCCATTGTAAGCCTAGCCAATTTCCCTTGGTGAGAATCAAACCCTTTACCTCTTGTCTGAGACAAACCTTAACCACTATGTGACAATGTGAGGTATTGCCAGCTAGTAGTAGGGTAGTGGATGCCTAACGTATGCCAGCATTGCTAGCTGGAGTTTTATAAAGGATTATACGTCATTTGTATATCAAATGATTTGTACAGATGTCTGTGCTGAAAATGCATTTGTAAAGCTGTCTGTGTTAACGTTCCCGGACTGAGCATGTTGCCTGTGTGCTCTTAAGGGAAACTGCTTGTTGCAGAGAGCTGCATCTAAAAATACTGTGTACCTATTTTTGTTCCAAGTGACCATTTCTGTCCAGTGTCAGTGGTGAGGATTAAGGCTCTTTGATGACTGGCCCAAAACAGGGACATCACACTATGCTTTAACCCAATGCCCTAAATGATCCACATACTTGTCTAACCTTGTTTTAACTGTGCTCTTGGATTTAGCTTAGTGAGCTTACATCTTGTGCTACAGAGGAAAGTTGAAGCATCTTTTAGCTTGACTCAAACCATTAATCAGCTGTGCTCTTTACTTACTCACTGCATTTACACCTTGTGCCACAGGCAGTTTAAAGGATTCTTTGAGGGACAGTCCTTGGCTCCCTTGGACCCTGAAGAGACCATTTTAGGGTATGTAGCAGGGTTGCTATACAGGTGTTTGTGAGAATCCAAGACTCAGTCAGGTTTCCTGGGGACAGACGTTGGGAGTCAGGCAGCAAAGGATACCCCCCCCCCCCCATATCATCCATCAGTTTCTGAAATCATTCTAAGGGGGATGCAATATTTGTCAGCATGGAAGGAGATGGTCAGACCATGTTTTTTTTTTTTTTTTTTTTTTTTTAACCAGGGATGGTCTGCATCTCTCCCCTCTAGACTTTTGAGCATTAGCCAAAACATTGTACCCCCCCACTGTGCCTTTTTTCAGGCAATGCCAAACTTAAGGTACTTCCAACATAGCAAATTAAAGCCAAGGAAATAAAGTTTTACTGCTCTGTGCTGTTGTGTAAACACTCCGTACAGAATGCTGTCATCTGTGCAGTCATGATTTAACGCTGTGGAGAGTACACCAGCTTCCACACATTTATACCAGCTACTATACAGACAGGGACTAAAAGGATGAGGTGCTTGTTTACATCAAAACTAAATATACCTCAAGGCTGGTCAAACAGACCATGTTTCTCCACTTTCAAATCACCTTGCAAGCTACAGGTCCCCCTCTATGACCCAGAAAATCCCATCCTGTATTTAAGCTTATTGGAAACTAATCATCCAACCCAATACCATATTCATGGGGGACATTAACTGGAAATCAAACAGAACCAAACATGCAAGCATAGAAATTCTTGGATTTTGTGAACACAACCTGCCTGGACCAGACTGTCAAGGAAGCAAACATACTGGATCTGATCCTCACTAATATGGGGGTGTGTGTTGCACATCCCCATATGCAATGTCTTCTCTGGTAAGGTTAGACCACAAAATTGTCTTCTTTGAAGTAAACTCAGGATGAACTTACTGCAAGGCTAACTTCCTATTATGTGATAACCTAGCAAAATTTCAAACCCCTGTACTTCCCAAGAACAATGCTGCCTATACGGAACTGTTCACAGAAACCCTAAACAAACATGTTAATAGCTAAATAGAGGCAGCTGTACCCACCTAGTACAGAACTCAAAAAACAAGACGCCCTGGTGGAGCAGGCTGTATAACAGAAGGAAGAAAATCATAGCTAACATTAGGAGTTGTAGCACCCAGCATGATAAAAGCATAAACAATTCAGAAGACAAAAAGTCAACCAAAGCCAAATTTAAATTAAGCTTTGCCTGCCAGACCAAGGACAACCACAAGGCATTCTTTAGCCATGTCCACAACTTCAAAGACAAACTGTGTGCATAATGGCACCACCTGTACTTAGCCAGAAGAGAAAGCAAACCTACTGCAGATAAATTTGGTTCCAACTTTAACCCTTGCTCCCCCCCCCTCAGGAAATGCCACAAAATATAACCCCCCATACTACATTTTAGGAAACAGGTCCTCAATGCTCGAAGACCAAGACCACTGTATCAATAGGTTCAGAAACTATCCCAGGATACCTTCTAAACATGACCCATCAGGCTCTACAGAATTGCTGTTTAACTGCAGCCTCCAAATAGGCTTTGCGCCTTACGAATGGAGAACAGCAACAGTCGCCCTGTTGCACAAAAGTGGGCCATCTACAGACCCTGGAAATTACAAAGCCATAAGTCTCACTAGTCTCATACAAAAAGCCATGCAAAGAATCACCATGGAAATGACAAAGGACATAGGAAAGCTCCAAACACCAGACCCAACCCCATTTGGTTTCAGGGGCAGGTCATGCCTGCTCAACACACTACTTTTAGAAGGTCGAAGTGATGCACAAGGGCAAAATTGTTCACACTACCTACCTTAACTGGCCAAGGCATCTGACAATACCCCACTCAGGTATGTTGACAAACTCAAGTTAGTCAAACTCTTGTCACCACATGGACAGCCAGCTGGCTCACAGACAAGACCCAGAAAGTTAAAATTAGGGAGTCCACCTCTAATAAGGCCAGTCACAAGTGGAGTCCTGGTACAGCTCTTTTGGCATTTACTCAACATCAAGGCAATGTCAAGAGCTTCTGGTTGACTAAATTTGCAAAGGATTGCAAATTAAGAGCAGTCACAGGATCTCCCACAGACACCTTTCCAGGAAGGGCTGAAACTTGTATCAGAGCCACAGACAAACTAAATCCCAAGAAATGCATAAAATTTTCCATGGGGAAATCATCCACCCCTGGAAACTATCACAGCACTAATGGGGTACTTATCTTTTAGATGGCAGGTACAGCAGGAAGAGCTGACATTTGACTGGCGGCAGAGACGTTCTGAGGAAAGGTATGTGCAGATGTCACTTTTATGGCCCACGCCCCCTTGGCTGTCAGATGTCCCAAGTACCTAGCAGCGATTAGAAGCTTTTGTATACTGGCTGGGCATTCGGGTAGCTAGCAGAGGACAATCCAACGGTCAGGAATATTGCAACATGAGAAGAGGACATCATATTGACAACACCCCCCTAAAAGTCAACTCAGTAGTCAGGGACTTGGGGACACTAATCTAGCCTTTGACCATCAGGACTACAGTACTGAACAAATCATTCTATGCTGTGCAACTTCAAAACAAAAAGGTATGGCATCTAGGATCAAGGTAGTCACTGTTCCACTGCATTCAGACCCATCACTGAATACAACCCCCCTTTGGTATTTACCGAAGCACATCCAACTGGAATGTCCAAGGATCCACACTAAAAAATACAGTGTGTAAATAACATGCGCTATGCAGACTGCCTCAAAGCCCTATCCCTGTATGGTTTCCTACAGGCTGTTGAGGGGAGATCTATACCTGGTATACAAAGCATTTGATAGAACCCATCCTGATGGACCTTCTGTATATCCACAAAACAAACAGCACTAGAGTTACCCATTCTAAAGACTTTATTTTGCCTGTGATATAAACAGGACCTGCTAGAGAGGCAGGTATGTATACCAGTGACCCCCCCCCCCTCTGGTACAGGCTCCCTATTCACGAAGTAGAATTCATCCTTAGCCCAATTCAAGTGTAACCTGGACTACTGGATGGGGAACAAAACACTCACTCATGGCTTGGCACCCATGTCTCTAATGGACACAGGCAGCCTGCAAATGATTCACCTCCCAGGCCTCTGCTTACATTTACCTAGGGTACCAGAACGAGTTCAGATGCATGGCAAAAGCTTAAAAAGGGTCTTGTGGATGTTAGCCTAGTAAACACCTATGAATCCACTGCCTATAGAACTGGGGGAATAGATAGGAGTTTACACTTTGGCAGACAGAGAAACTTTTTAACTCTCTTCTTGGACTGAGGGTAATCTTAAGCTTCACAGCTAAGAGACTCATCCTATGCAGTCTCTCCCCAAAATATAGATTTCAGTTGGTGAGGCTGGAGTAATCTTTTTCTGAGTTGGCATATAACCCAGTAAAAATGTAGTCCTCATATGCCATCTCTTTTCAGTCAAAAATAACAGGACTTCCGAGGGGAAGTTCTTTTTTCTTTTCAGCAGAAGTTCCTGGTGCAGGTTCTCTATCAAGGCACAGCTGTCTGGATCTCAAACTCCATTAGATCTTCTGCTAACCTAACTGGGTTCTCTTGGATAGACCTGTGAGGAGAGGGGCTGAGGCACAAGTAGAACAGACCAGGACAAGCTGCCAGCAGTTCTATGTTTTAGCTTGGGCATGTCATTGGTAGGGGACTGAGCAGGATGTAAACTGCTGCAAACACTTGAGCACTAGAAGAGGAAGTGCCACCCTCCCCTACAACAGTTCTTAAGTGGGAACTGAAAACCAGTGCCTAGTGGCTAGGGACCAATCCTACCATCTCCCCAAGAATCTCAACCTAAGCAGACAATGGGATAGACTACCTAATGACTAGCACAAAATGGCACGTCAGCCATCTCAGCCACAGATGGAGGGGTCTGTGAAGACATCGCTCCTCAGTCAGGAATTGAGAGCCAAAGTAGACTAAAGCAGAAAAGCAGTTTTCAGATTCCAACTACTTTCAAATGATTCACTTTGTGAGGAAGATCAGCACCTGGACTACTGGGTGGCATGGATTGGAAAGGCCAACAAACACTATCTTTTTCTTGTTCCAAATGCTTTTGTAGGGACCTGGCCCTATGCTTAATAGTCCTGTTATTAAATTGCACTGGGGACAGTTAGGCATGTTGTGTTCCAAGCCTGGCAGAACAAAGAAGTCCTTTTTGAGAGAGGGATCTGCTTTCTGCACTCTAGGCAAACAGATTTAAAAGATAAAACAGCAGCAGAGTAAGTTATTCAGCAATGAGATGCATATTTCTCAAATTTCTCTCTGGCTACAGACCAACTGATGTACTTGCAATGCTGGTTTTGCAGGCTCTGAAGGGAAGAAAGAACTAAGGTAGTGCTACAGGTCAACAACCTTTTATCCTACATCTTGACATTAGATAGCAACGTGGCCCCCTGGGCCTGGGGGAAAGGGATTGAGTTTGATACTTCGATCAAAGTTTTTACTGCAACAGTGAAGCACAAACATCTGAAAATGGTACCAGTCAATGACTATACAACAGACGTTGAAAATACATCTACCAGGCCAAGGAAGGTAAAACCCTGGTACTTAAGCCAGCCTCTTGCTTATGCAAAGAAGGAAATCCCTCCAGTCATTACAACACTTAACTATGAAAATCCCATACTGCCAGTTTCACCAACAGCATTTTGGGCCTTTGCAAACATACCTTTGTAATACCCTGGGGGATCAAAGGTAGAAGTGGGAAAGCAGAACCAGAACTGAACAGGGTGTGCCCAGGCCTCTCGTCATCCTGGTGCAATATCTGCTCAGTTTTCTGGACAAGAAAATGGACATACTTTTGGGTCAACTCATCTGCAGACAATGTAGAACATATCCCTGTTTAACACTCATTCCTTGTGGTCCAGTCCAGGTTTTGCTCATAAGATCTGCTGAACAGTGGCCTGTGAAGGGATGCATAGAGCTGAGGGTCACACCTGTTTCCTAGGCTAGCACACATGCACGTACTGCTACGTTTGCATAGAAGACTAGAGTATTTCAGTCGCCTTGGTGTAATGCATCCCTGGGGTAAACTGTTTTCAGATTTGCATTGCCATACAGGTCTAAAGGCTTTGACACAGTATTACAACTATTTTATGCTGCTGTCCTGAACACCTCATTCCAAGTCTCCTACATTTTGAGATCCTGACATGAGTGCCTAAGAGCCAAGTGTGAGGGACTTACTGTGTGGGTCAGAAATCCTGGTTCCAGTCTGAAAAGAACCTTCAGGTTTAGATACTTGTCTCTAAGGGAGCCCTTTCTGGAAGTGGTAACAGTGACACGGGGCTGTACTGATAAGGTATGCTGACATCAGCTGCTTCAAAAGGTACCATTATAGTTTTCGCATACACAATCTTTCAGGAACCATTAACATGCAGTAGGCCATGTAACCTTGAACTCTGAATCCCTTGGCAAACTGGTTCAGGTTGCCAGTCCTCCAAAAAAAATTGTCAAAGCATTTTTTTCTCCTGAGAGGAAAGCCTTCTCTATATCCAGCACAGCTCCCAGAAATCGGACTTGCACGGATGGCCTGAGTAGGACTCTGGAAGATTTAAAGTTAGCCCCGGGGACTGAAAAAGATAGTTTTCAGAGCCTTTTGGATTCCATTAATAGATGTTGACTAAATGAAGCTTCAGATAAGGGTCAACATAATGATAACCGTAGTCCTGCAAAACACAATTACTGCAGTCAAGCACTTTTTAGACACCCTGGGTGCAACAGACTAGCCAAACAGCAGGGATGTGAATTAATAATAGCTACCCATCTGTTTCTAATCTTAGAGTTACCCGCCTTAGCTTCAAGTTACCATAAAGGCTTGCAGATGGCTGAATTGCAACAGGCTCTGCAGACAATATTCTGAATTTTGAGACACAGGAACTTGTTCAGATATAGCTCATAGGTACTTACTAGGTTATAGATCAGAGGATCTTTAGAAGTCTAGCCCTACTTTCCCATGAAGTTTTAAGCCCTTGTAATTTAAGTGCCAATAACTCAGAGCCAGGCAGAATGATAATGTTACCACATCCATAAGGGACATGACTGCTAAACAAGGAGTGAATGTGCAGTTTTCACCCATTTACCCAGATTAGATTTAAACTGAGCAAGAGAAGTACTTGGCCTTGTGGACAGCAAGACCGTACTAATAGTGGTATCCTTTGCAAAACATATGTTGTTGTGTCTTTCGGCTTTTCCCGGTTAGGGGTCGCCACAGCGGAACTCCAGTCCGCTAAGGATTGGCAGTGGATTTTTTACGTGCTGGATTGCCGGGCCTAACGCACAACCTTCAACGAAGGAGCACCCATTCACGCATGTCGCCACAAAGAAAACGCTCTGAGAATCAAACTGGCAACGTCTGAGGCGACAATGCTACCGCAGCACCACCACCGCAGCAAAACGTATGCATGCCTCCAATATGTTCTACGTAGGTTGCAGAAGAGATTAAAATTACAAGTGGGCATTTATTCCACCACTGGACTTGTGAATCTGAAGTAGATCAGAGAGGACAGAGTCTGTTGAGCCTCTGTACAGAAGGCAATACTGCCACTCAGTAGCCTGTACGATACTGAGAAGAGGGATAAGGCTTTGAAGTGGTCAATACAGCTATGATTTAGGCTTTTAGTTTTCTTGGTGAGAAAACATTGCGGTTTGAGTTAAGTGTTTTGACAAGTACATACTTAAAGGAGCACTGCACTCAACTGACCTACAAGTGCCAAACACAGTGGAATGATCACTTCCCTGGATATGGTCACCATATCCTTACTAGCAAGATGTGCAACGAGAAAGGATACTCTTTAAATAGTGGATATGTGATGATCATTGTCCACATACGGTCCCTAACTATCAAATCAAATTTTCAAAGATGTTTGTTGAAAAGACAGTTACAAAGGAAGTAATGCATGCCAAAGGAGACTTTTGGCATTTAGTTTTAGTCTATGGTTATACCACCAACTATTTGCTTAGGAAAAGGCCCATTGGAGAGTCTTTGTGTCCTCTGGAGGGTATACGATGGAACCCAGTTTAGAATAATCTGTAAATGTGATCAAATACAAACCTTTCCCATTAGCTTTGACCCTGAGAAGTAAATGACAAAGAACGGCTCAGGAGTGAACCCCTAGGGTACACTGCTAGTGACAAGTCTAGAACCACCTACCTAATTTCCTGGGCTCTACTTGTGAGTCAGTTTGTATCAGAGTTATGTACGAATTAACATTTAGCTGGAAGAGTATCAATATCCAAGTATGGTATGGTGTCCAATACCTTTGAGAGGTCAAGATATGTGGTGTGTAGTGATTTTCCCTCATCCATTGCTTCAGTAACCTACTCAAAGTCAGCCAAATTAAGCAGGCAGGATCTACCCTTAAAATCGAACTGGCTTGGACTAAGAATATAGATTACCTATGCTTTATTAATCCTGTAACTATCCTCGCTATAGGCTTAAAGCGGAAACTGGTCAGACTCATGTTGACAATTACCGATAACAATTCATGCCCCACATTTGCGCATGTGGATGACTGCTGCTGCCCTCCAGTTGAATGGCACAAAGCCTGTTTGGAAACATACCGAGTAACCTCTGCAGGAGGTTTGGCAGGTCCTGCTTCAGGATGGTCAGTAGGTAGCCTTGTCTGTTATCAATCCTAATAGAAACAGTGCTCTTGGGGGGGGGGGTGCAGATGTGGTATGTGGATCTGGTAACATTGGGGGGAGAGGTGAAATTACAGCTAAATTTATCTACTAGTAGATTCGCTATGTCCTGAAGATCTGAGAGAGACCTAGACCAAACTTCCAGGTTCCTTCTTAACTTTGGATAAAAAACACTAGAATAAAGCTTAGTCCCTTTTTCTGTGACACACCCCAAGTCTCCCTGGGTTAAAAAGAAATTCCACCCGATAGGTGTCAGGTGCTGCTGGAAACTTTTTGCAGTGAGTGCCTAGGAATTTAACCTTTTTTTTTTTTTTTTTTTTTTAAACTAATAAAAGGAGAAACTACCTTATCTCAGAAGGTGGGTAAGAAAGGAAGGATAAAAGGAAAGTTTTTTGGGGAAGGGAGAAGTATGAGCTATTCTGGGTCACAGCTGCTCCCTTTGTTATGGTGTAGAGACCAGAAGGCTTTCTTCTGTGGGTAACTTACCACTACTTCCTGCGCCCACCCTTTCCTTTTTGGGGTTTGGACTTCTGCTTAGGACAGAAGACAAACCTTTACTGGGACAATTTCTAATACACATTAGGACTTGTGAATGAAACTTTAGCTAAGTGCATAATTTTCCCTTCTTCCTCAAGTTTTTGAACATATTTTTAGCTGAGGGTCTGAATAGATGCTCCTTATCCAGAAAAGCATTAAAGGGTCTACTGTGACATGCTTTGGAATAGGCCAAGTTCCAAGCCACACAATCTAAACCACAGGTCCTGCAGGATGAATCAAAATGCATCATAGCCACATTTCAGGAGTCCCTGGCAACTCTGGTATTGAGGTTTTATCTCCCTTTTAAGGCACAGCCCCCACTGACTTCTGTCTCAACCAGCCAATGATGGAATCCTGGAAATTTAACATGAGATAGGCAACTAAAAAGCTCAAGTGGAAGTAAAGACGCAGCTCTTTCACAAAATGGTTAAATATACTACTCTCCCTATTACTAGGAATATTCCTGGCTGCCTACACATTTAATTCCTTCCTGCAATTTATGGACACTACTATATTGAACTAACTGGATTATTACTCCTGTGTCTGTGGGGGTCAAATTCCAGAAAAATAATCTGTATTTTTGACAAGAGTCATGGCATTGAGTTGGGCACTGTAAAAGGAATCATCCAAGATATTAACAATTGGAGAAATGATCAGAGCATTTGAAGGGCCAAAAATAATTCTGCATCTGATCTAAGCCTGAAAGAATCTTACCTTCAAAATTGAAACTCATTCATTCAGTGAAACGTATCCCCAAATGCAACATTATTGGATAGCAGGGTTAGTGTTACCTCAGTGTCAAACTATACATAAGAAGCCAAGGAGTTCAAGGAAAGTACAGTTGTGTACACTTACCATAAACGCAGATGTTAAGAGTGTATTCACTGTTGCAGTCATTACATTTGGGTAATCTGCTGGCAGGTTGCCCTCAGTCGGCCTGAATTCCAAAGTCTTGGGTCCTGTGTCGGTTGCGGTCTTCTCTTCCATGATGGCAGGCCGTCAGGGGTATAAAACATGCAGCAGACACCATTTTCTTTAGTTTTTATTGCCCCCGATGTCAGGTGACCCCCAAAAAGGTAGCCAAATTATATATATGCAAGTATACATGCATCAATATAAACTTTACCTTCATCTACAAGCAAATACACCACATAGGTTGTAGAAGACAGAGAGGGAAAGAAATTTCAGACTGACAGGGGGATGGCAACCTGGACTGCAACAGTGAATACACTCGAACATCTACATTTATGGTAAGTGTACACAACTGTACTATGTTCTTCGTGTTTCACTGTTGCAGTCATTACATTTGGGCAGAATCACAAAGTTATGGTTGGGGGGCTGGAGCTAAACAGCATTAGGTGCGGCTAAAAGGCCCTGTAGCACTGCAGTGACAAAGCCTGCCCTGGACTTAAAGAGGCAAATGGTAATGCTTTGTGAAGGTGTGAACAGAACTCCAAGTAGCACCCTCTAGAATGTCTGTTTGGCACTCCTCTGAGAAAGGCTGCTGAAGTGGCAGCAGCTCTGGTAGAATGAGACCCAATGCCCTTCTGCACAGGTTTACCATGGTGTAAGTAGCAGAAACTGATGCAGTGGCTGATCCACTTTGAAACAGTCTGCTTTGAAATAGCCTTTTCTTCTGATCCTGCAGCATGACACTGTTTTTTATTAGAGCTTTAGTCCTGCTCAAGTAGAATCTTAGCTGTCTGTGTACGTCCAAGAAATGCAGAATTCTCTCCCCCTTGTTCTGCGGATTTGCATAGAAAATTGCACATGAATTGTTTGGTCAAGGGCCACACTGGAAACCACCTTAGGCATAAAAGTAGGATTTGTCCTCAGAGACACCCTGTCTGGTGATAAAAGGCCCTGCAGCCACGAGGGCCTGTAGATCTGAAACTCTTCTTGCTGAAGTAATTGCTAGCAGCAGAGCAGTTTTCCATGATAAAAACTTTAGATCAGCGGTAGCAGCTGGTTCAAATGGAAAGACAGGGTGAACTTTTCCAACACATAATTGAGGTCCCATGCAGGTAATGGTGATCTTCTAGGAGGCCTTAAATTTTTGGCTCCTGTAAGATACTGCTTTAGTAAGGGATGAGAAAAGATTGGTGGCTCTATATTATAATGAGCCGAAATAGCAGAGGCATGGATTTTTATGGATGAGAAGGACAGTCCTTTGTCAAGCATCTCAGTTAAGTATTGTAATATCAGAGGAATATTTGGTTCTGCTGTTATCAGTTCCTTGTGTCCGATTCCAAGCACACAATCTCTTCCATTTGTCAGCGTAAGATTTTCTAGTACTAGGCCTTCTGGCTACCAAAATGACATCCATCACAGCTTTAACAAGAGGTGGTGTTTGACTGACATGATTAGCCATGCTGCCAGGTTCAGAGACTGTAGTTGATTGTGCAGGATCTGGTTGTTTTGCTGGGACAGTAGTTATGGTCTTTGAGGCAAGGTCCAAACTGGGTATTGAGACAAGTTCCTTAGGCTTGGGTACCAGTACTGGTGGGGCCAGTCCGGGGCAATTAATATCTCTGGCTTCTCTTGTCCGACTTTTAGGAGGACTTTGGGTAGAAGAGGCAGAGGAGAAAAAGGGGTAAATAAATAAGTTTTTCCAACTGAAGGATAGAGCGTCTACTTTCCATGCTTGTCTGTGATAAGTCCTTGTGTAGAATTTTTTCAATTGATACTTGAGGAGAAGCAAAGTGATCTATGTCTGGGCTCCCCCATTTCTCGGTTATGCTTAAGACTTGTGGATTTAGTTTCCAGTCGTGAGGATCCATAAGGTTTCTGCTTAAATAATCTGCCACAGTGTTTTGTTTTCCTGGTAGGAATTGAGCTTGAAGATGTATTTGGTAGGTCAAAGCAGTGTCCCACAGTGCCATGGCTAATCTGCAAAGGGGGTATGAGTGTGTGCCCCCTTGTTTGTTTATATACCACATGACTGTGGTGTTGTCCGTCTATCACTAGTGGTCCTGGATGAAGTAAATCAGTGAAGGCTGTCAGGGCATTTTGAACAGCTAGCATCTCTTTCTGGATGATACTCAGTTTCAGGGTTACTCTCCAGTCCAGCTGGTGAATCTAGGAATTTTGAGGCAATGATGCAATTGCCTTATGTACACAGATAACCCTCTCCTCCTTCCAACAAACTCTAATACATGAGAGATACAGTTACACAGCCAAACTGGAGGCAGAGCTCTCTCAACCCAAGACTGGCACAGTCAGGAGGAAAAGGTAACCACCCGCAACACACATCCAGTATCGCACAGACCTATTGCATCTGCATACCCAACACACACAAAAACATACTCGGAGGCACTAAATAAAAATCTGCCTAAAAAGCAAAGACCTCCTAAGCAGATATACAAGCAACAGCCACCCCTCAACAATACCCACAAATCATATCTCACAAAATCAGTGTGCCTCAGTCACAGCCCTTAAGGCCAAACACCACACCAAATACACTTGTTATAGGGGACTATTGACCGGCACACTGACGTCCCGCTCACCAGAATGAACAAGAAGGTCACTGTAAGCTGCCTGTCTGGTGCCAGGATCCGCCACATAACGCAAGCACTCAGATCACTCCAAAGCAAGTACAAGTATGACTCAATCATTGTCCATGCTGGTGTGAATGACCCGAGACGTACCTCCCTGGACTACATGAAAAGAGACAGAGGAGCTCTCTGATCATGTAGTCCAGGCTGGTATGACCCTGACCTTGAGTAGCATCTTGCCCTCACCAAGAATGATCCCACAGTATAAAGACAAAATGATCAGTTTCAACAATTGGCTCAAGTATTGGTGTCATTCAAAGGGGATCCAGTGTCTGTCAGCCTGGGATGACATGCTCGACAAGCCACATTGCTTCGCTAGGGACGGCTTGCAACTGTCTCCCTTAGGCTTTCGTATACTGGCCAAGGCTCTTGCCACCCCCATAGTGCCTTTTTTAGGCAAGGCTCAAAGGACAAACCCACCTCCAGACAACCCAAGTATAAAACTAAAGGTAATGCTACTCAATGACTGAAGTCTAAACCTCAAGATGCATGCACTCGAGACTCTCCTCAGTATGGAGAAAAATCGATGTCTGTGCAGTAACAGAAACCTGGTTCAAGGCTCCTGAGAGCACCCCAGCACTACCAGGTTATAACTCATACCATGTGTTTCGGCCTCAAAACTCAGACCGAAGCACAAAAGGAGGGGGAGTATCTATAATCAAAGACACCTACACCTCCAGGTTAGTGGCACTGCACGAAGCATCGGAAATCATCCATGCTAACAGCGGGCAAAACTGCCTTTCAGTTTGTAGCCTGCTACAGAACACCCTCCCCTATTACAGGAACCCCACTTGGCATTCCTGAGAACACTGGAGAATATGAAGGTCTCTCCAAACACTGTTAATGGGTGACTTCAACTACCCAAACATTGACTGGGAAAACTACTCAAGCCCAAACACCCTCGCCCAACGGTTCCTTGAATTTATAAACTAACGCGATGGAACAACTGGGCACCACTCCCACAAGAGGGAACATATTGGACCTGGTCATCACCATGGGGACTCTATTCCACACCAGAGGTAAACCCTTCATTGGTAAGATCAGACCATAAACAAATTCCCCTGGACATCCACAGCTCGTCCACAGCCAAGGAAATCACGGTAAAGAATTTCTCCAAAGCCAACTTTGCACTTCTCAAGGCTGAGGTGGAATCCTTCAAAGCCCCCGGGCCAGAGGATAATACAGCCCAATCCACAGAATCCTTTACAAATGCATTCTATGAGCACCTGCAGGAATGCACTGATCGTGCTATCCCAAATAAAACCAAGACTCACGCCTCCAAAAACAGGAGACCTGTCGGGTGGACCCCGGCCATAAATAAGCTATACAACAGAAGGAGGAAGCTACTACATGACAGAGCAAAATCCCAAAAAGGGAAGGCATCTCTGATCAGTATTGGCAAGAAACTTCGATCCCTCATAAAATCATCAAAGGCCAGTTTTGAAAGAAAAATTGCCCTAGACACTAAAGATAATCACAAGGCCTTCCTTAGTTATGTCAGGAATATGGGTGGAAACTCCCAGATATGCTCTGAATTGTTGCATAACGGTACAAAATATACCAAACCTACAGACATAGCCAACATCCTGGCAGACAGATTCAGCGCAAACTTCTCCCCCCCTTCTCCCCAAAGGAGCAAATGCCTATCCCAACTGAATGTAACCTCCCTGACATCACAGATGCACAGATAGAAAGCTGCCCTCTCCAAAGCAAAAAACAGCATCTATGGGACCGGTGTCCCAGGCCGTGTCTTACACGAGCTCCAAGAACTGAACCCTCACATTAAGTCACTGTTCAAACTTAGCCGTACTACAGGATATGTACCCAAAAGAATGGCGTACAGCTACAGTGGTCCCACTCCACAAAGGTGGTGCCACAACGGACCCTGGGAACTATCGCCCCATAAGCCTGACTAGTCTGGTCTGTAAAGCTATGGAGCGTATTATCATGGACCTCAAACAAGGACATTGGGAGCCTCCAGACACTGGACCCTACCCAATTCGGCTTTGTCAAGGGCGGATCTTGCCTCTTAAACCTAGCTGATTTCTATGAAACAGTTACCAAAGCCATAGATGAGGGCAAGGTAGTCCACCCAGCCTACCTGGACCTCGCAAAAGCCTTCGGCAAAATACCCCACTCTGGCATCATAAATAAGCTTACCAGCTTAAATATCAACCCCTATATCACAAGATGGGTTGCAAACTGGCTCAGAGATAAAACCCACATGGTCAGACTCGCAGATGCCATGTCCGAATCCAAACCAGTTACAAGTGGCGTCCCACAGGGCTCAGTTCTGGGACCTCTCATTCGGTATATACTTCTCTGAGGTTCAGGCTAACAAGGGGGGGTTATGGCTGACAAAGTTCGCAGATGACTGCAAACTGGGGGCCATAATCGAATCTCCAGCTGACACAAGCATCCTCCAAAAGAGTCTCACAGAGACGGATGCTTGGTGCCAGAGCCACGGCCTCAAGCTAAATGCTAAAAAGTGGATAGTCATCCCCTTTGGGGATAAACAAGATGCCCACAAATTACCACATAGGTGGTAATCCATTAAGTACGGAAGTAGAGATTTGGGGACCAACGTAAATGGTAATCTCTCCTTTGATAATCACGTTGCCAAAGTGGTTAGAAAGACCTTCTATATAGGCCACCTTATCACGAAAGGGTTCGCATCGAGATCAAGAGAGGTCATTGTGCCCCTCTACTCGTCACTCATCAGGCCCATAATTGAACACAATGCCCCTTTTGGGATGTACCTTGCCAGACACCTGCAGCAACTGGAGAGACCCCAAAAGTACCTCACCAAGAGGATCATGGGCTACAAACAGATGTCCTATGCAGCTCGACTAAAGAAACTCCAGCTCTCCTCAGTTGCTTACTGCCTACTCAGAGGCGATCTATGCCCGACATACAAAGCCATGTCAAACCCAGAATTAATGGACATGCTCCACCTCAAAAAATCCAAGTCCATTAGAGCTACACGCTCCAGGGACTTAAACCTCAGCACAAAAATAAATAGGACATGCTGGAGGGACAGATTCATTTCCCAGAGGCTCCCCTCCCTCTGGAATAGAATCCCAATTCATGTTAGACATAGCCCCTCGCTGACCCTCCAAGCAAAATCTGGACACGTGGATGGGAAATCGCAAATTCACACCTGGGATCTCGTGTCCCTGCTAGAAAGAGGCACAGTAAACTAATCTTAAAGAGTATCTTCTGTGACCTACTTTAGAGAGGCACAGTAGGCTAATCTAATAGGGAGGCGGAAGCCAAATACACTCTGGCTAGGCTTATAAATGCCCTAGGGCAGATAGTCTAGTATCTACCTATGAACCTATATGCAGATGCATTTGCTTTGGTGTCCATAGGCCCGGAATACATCTTCCTGCCATGTGGGCCCCCCAGGCATAATCTGATGAGTCTGTTAAGGTTTGGCTGGCAGGGGGTAGAGTGAACGGCAGTTCCATGTTTTGGTGACATGCCTTTGCCCACCATAGAAAAGTACAGTTGTGTACACTTACCATAAATGTAGATGTTAGTGTGTATTCACTGTTGCAGTCATTACATTTGGGTAATCCTGCTGGCAGGATGCCCTCAGTCAGCCTGAATTCCAAAGTCTTGGGTCCTGCATCAGTTGCCATCGCCCCTTCCCAGACATCAGGGGTATAAAAGATGCAGCAGACGCCATTTTCTTCAGTTTTTCTTGTCCCAGATGTCAGGTGCCCCTAATGGGTGAGCTAGAGAGAGAGCTAGAAAGAGAGAGCTAGATATATATATCTATCTATATATCTATCTATATATCTATATATATTTATATATTTATATATACATATATATATATATATATATATATATATATATATATATATATACACATGTATATATATATATATATATACACATGTATATATATATATATATATATATATATATATATATATATATATATATATATATATATATATATATATCTATATATATATATATATCTATATATCTATATATATCTATCTATATAGCTATATATCTATATATCTATATCTATATATCTATATATATATTTTTTTTATTTATTTATTTATTTATTTTATTTTACATTTGTTGACCGGGCTAGTCTAGCTGGATACATGTCCTTTTTCAGTAGAGGCCCGGGGAGAAAAGCTCCCACAATTAACAGAAGAATAACTTTACAATTAGATACAAGAAACTACATTAATATAAAATCAAACAATAACAACATCTAAATATACAAGCTGATAGTTTGGTAAACATTTGTTGAGATGGTCATATGACATAGATACCTGAGGAGGTAGTAAGATACTAGATAAAAACTTGAGAGGTAGAACAGAAATTAGGTACTAATAAACCTGTGGGAATTAATCAGGGTTGGAACATGGGCATAACCATAGAGACTTAAGTAATTCTCTGAGATTAGTTTTGAATAGATTGAGTGAGGTCATGAGCCTGAGGTTGTTGGGAAGGGAATTCCATTGCTTTCCAATAGAGTTAGCATAAAGAGCATCGCCGCCCATGTTATTAGATTTGATGGTTAGTATCTGAATGCTGTTTGAGGATCGAAGGCTACTTAAGTTGGTGTAGGGGGTCAGGATTTTGCTCAGCGAGGGGGTTTTCTCTGGTTGATTGATAATTTTGAATGCTTCAGAGAGTTGGTTTAATTTACGCAGATTGGGCAGTTCCAACCAGCCAAGTTTCTTGAGGTTGAGGCAATGGTGGGTACGATAGGGTGTACCTGTTACGAATCTGGCAATATGATGGTAGGTGGTAGAGAGGTTATTAAGCTCGCGTTTGTTGAGGAATGATAGTATCGGTGAGGCATATAGTAGGGTGGAAAGGAGATGGGTACGAGCAATGGTTAATTTAGCATGAGGAGTAAGAAAGTTCTTGATTCTGTACATAGAGCCTAGTTTCTTGTTAACTGACTTAATGGTTTGGGCAATGTGCATGTCGAATTTAAGCTTGTGGTCAATAGTGACACCTAATAGTTTGGTATGGGGGACGGGCTCAATGATGGTGCCATTAAAGGATTCCACAAAAAAGGTCTTGGGATTATCAGGTGGTGGTTCTTGGGGTAGGGGAGTGGTGGACGTGGGGAAAAATAAAAGTAACTTGGTTTTAGTCGGGTTGAGTATGAGTTTCCGGTCGGAGAACCATTTTTCAACTTTGGCAAAACATTGTTGGGTAGCCGCTTGGAGATTCTGAAGAGACAGATCAGAGCATATCAGGGTTGAGTCATCTGCATATTGAATGCAGGTGGCTCTGGGGATGACTGTGTGCAGATCATTATGAAAATAGAGAAAAGAAGGGGACCAAGTATGGAGCCCTGTGGAACACCAATATTGTTTGAGAGCAGGTGAGACAGACTATTTTGCCATTGGACTGCTTGTTGTCTGCCAGTGAGGTAATCCTTAAACCAGCTTAGGGCCAAGTTGTCAAGATGGAGGATTTGTAGGGTATGTAGTAATAGCTGGTGGTTAACCATATCGAAAGCTTTCGATAGGTCAAGAAAGAGAGCCGAGGATGTTAGTTTTTTGTTACGGTTACTATTGACTGAGTCGACAAAGGAGAGGAGGGCAGTGGTAGTACTATGATGGGGGCGGAAGCCATGCTGGGTTATAGACAGTAGATTATTGAGGGTAAGGTAGTGTAGGAGTTGTTTGTGAACACACCGTTCCATAATTTTAGCTATTGGAGACAATATTGCGATGGGTCTATAGTTAGATGTTTCTGTGGAGGAGCCTCCCTTATGAAGTGGAATGATGTATGAAATTTTCCAAATGGGGGGGATGGTGGCCTCAGTTATAGATCTATTAATCAGGATTGATATAGGATAGGCAATGACATCAGACGATATTTGTAGGTATTCCGCTGGGAGGCGATCGGCCGCTAGGGTGGACGGTTTCAGTTTTTTTAATAGGGTACGAATGTAGGAGGTAGAAACTGGTTGTAAGTTAAAGGAGAGAGAAGGTGTGTCATCAGGAAGAGTTAAGGAGGGGGAAGAGGTAGGTAGATTGGCTAGGGACTGGATGGTCTCAGTAAAAAAAGTGTTGAAGGTGTTGGCTACTACTTCTGGTTCTTGACCAGTGAGATTCTCAGTATATATATATAGATATATAAATACATGCAGCAATATAAACTTTACCTTCATCTACAAGCAAATACACCACATAGGTTGTATAAACCAGAGAAGGAAAAGTTCCAGCAGAAATAATGGGGAAGGCGGGTGGGTAACCTGGACTGCAACAGTGAATACACTAACATCCACATTTATGGTAAGTGTAGACAACTGTATTATGTTCTTAGTGTTTCACTATTGCAGTCATTACATTTGGGTAGAGTCCTAAAGCTATGGTTGGGAGGCTAGAGCTAAACAGCATTAGGGGTGGCTATGAGGCCCTGCAGAACTGCAGAGGCAAAGCCTGCCCTGGATTTAGAGTAGAGTGGAAGATGATAATGTTTTGTAAAGGTGTGCACTGAACTCCAAGTAGCAGCCTGTAGAATGTCTTTGGTTGGTACTCCCCTGAGAAAGGCTACTGAAGTGGCTGCAGCTCTGGTTGAATGTGGCCTAATGCCCTTAGGCACTGGCTTGCCATGTTATAAATAACAGAAACTAATGCAGTGACCTATCCACTTTGAAACAGTCTGCTTAGAGATGGCCTTTCCTTGTGATCCTGCAGCATATGCCACTAGTAATTGCTCTGTCTTCCTGAAAACTTTGGTTCTTGTCCAAATATAATCTAAGCTGTCTGTGTACGTCCAAAGAATGCAGAATTCTCTCCCCCTTGTTCTGTGGATTGGGATAAAAAGTTGGCAAATGAATAGTTTGGTTAAAGGCCACACTGGACACCACCTTAGACACAAATGCTGGGTTTGTCCTTAGAGAGACCGTCTGGGTAAAAAATGATAAAAGGTTCCACAACCATGAGTGCCTGTAGCTCTGAAACTCGTCTTGCAGAAGTTATTGCTAGGAGAAGAGCTGTATTCCAAGATATACACTTTATATCAGCAGTAGCAGCTGGCTCAAAAGGAGGCAGGGTGAGTTTTTCCAAGACACAGTTGAGGTTCCCATGCAGGTATTGGTGATCTCCACGGAGGCCTTAAGTTTTTAGCTCCTCTGAGGTACTGCCTTAAAGGATGAGAAAAGATTTGTGGCTCTGTATTGTAATGAGCCAAAATGGCAGAGGCATGAAGTTTAATTGATAAAAAATAGGCCTTTTTCCAGCATCTCAGTTAAGTACTGCAAAATCTGAGGAATATTTGGTACAGCTGTATCAGTTCCTTGGTGCTGGGTTCCAAGCACAAAATCTCTTCCATTTTCCAGCATAAGATTTTCTAGTACTAGGCCTTCTGGCTTCCAAAATGACATCCATCACAGCTTTACTGAGGGGTGTGCTTTGTATGACTACATTATCCGCCATGCTGCCAGGTTTAAAGTCCTGAGTTGGCTGTGCAGGATCTGACCGTTTTGCTGGGACAGTAGACGAGGTATTTGAGGTAAGGTCCAGGCTGGGCATTGAGACGAGTTCCTTAAGATTGGATACCAGTACTGGTGGGGCCAGTCTGGGGCAATCAGTATTATCTTTGGCTTTTCCTGTCTGACCTTTAGGAGTACCTTGTTGAGGAAAGGCATATACTGATAGGTTTTTCCAGCTGAAAGATAAGGTGTCCACTTTCCATGCTTGTCTGTGATAAGTCCTTGTGCAGAATCTTATTTGGTAGTTGTGCGGGGAGGCAAATAGATCTATGTCTGGGCATCCCCATGTCCTTGTTATCATGCTGAAGACTTGTGGATCCAGCTGCCATTCGTGGGGATCCATGAGGTTTCTGCCTAGTTCGTCTGCCAGAGTATTTTCCTTTCCTGGCAAGAATTGTGCCTGCAGATCAACTTGGTAAGTCAATGCTGTGTCCCACAAAGCCATGGCTAGTCTGCAAAGGGGGTAAGAATGCATGCCCCCCCTGCTTGTTTATATACCTCATGATGTGGTGTTGTCTGTCTTATCAGCAATTGGCCCAGGTGAAGTAGGTCCTTGAAGGCTGTCAGGGCATTCTGAACAGCTAGCATCTCTTATTGATTGATATGTAGATGCATTTGGTTTGCGGACCATGTGCCCTGAATGCATCTTCCTGCCATTTGGGCCCCCAAGGCATAATCTGATGCATCTGTCATTAGGTTCTGCCTGGCTGGGGGTAATGTGAATGGCTGTCCCTTGTTCTGGTGACCAGCCTTCACCCACCATCGAAACTCCTGTTGCAGACAGGGAATGAGAGTAATCATTGTTTCCAGGCTGTGGCAATGTTGAGCCCAAACACTTGTTAGGTACCATTGAAGTTTCCTCATATACAGTCTTGCATATGGAATTAGGATACAGGATGCCATGAAGCCCAAAGCCTGCAGAATTCTTCTTGCAGATAACTGGGCCTTTGTTGCCAATATTTTGAAATAGGTAGTCAGTTGCCTTTGTCTGGCGTGAGATAAGCAATCTGGGCAGTTGTATTTAAGCTTGCACCCAGGAATATTATCTCTCGAGAGGGTACTAGTTTTCATTTCTTTTCATTGACTCTGTACCCTAGGCATGTCAGAAGTCTTTTCACAAACGCCAGATGCTGTAGAAGAATGTCCTTGTTCTCTGCTTGAATTAGGCAGTCCAAGTAAGGATATATTTGTATTCCCCTGTCTGCAGAATGCAATTACTGTTGCCAGGCACTTTGTAAAGGCGCTGGGAGCAGTACATAAGCCAAAGGGCAGTGCAGAGAATTGGTAATGCATTGAGCCAGCCTTGAATCAGAGGTATCTTCTGCATGACTGCCTGATTGGGACATGCAGGTATGCCTCTTTTAGGTCTAAAGTCACAAGCCAAGCCTTCTTGCCCAGCATGGGCAGAAGCTGCTGCAAGGTTAACATTTTGAATTTTGGTATATCCAGGAATGTGTTTAGAATAGACAGGTCCAGTATTGGTCTCCAGGCTTTATCCTTTCTGGGTACCAAGAACAGTCTTAAGTAAAACCCTTGCCCCTGCTCTTGTTCTGGTACTTGTTGAATGGCCCCCATGTCCATGAGGGATGAGAATTATTTGTGCCTCTGCCCATTGATTTTTTGGCAGATCTGGCCAACCATTTGCCTTTGGCAGGGTATGGAAGTGGAACTTGTAAGCCTTGTGACACTGTTTAGAACCCACTCGTCCTGGGTTATAATGTGCCAGTTTTGAGAAAAGTGCTATTTTTCCCCCTAAGGGGATAAGTGCTTGGTGCAGGCAGGGGGAAGTCATTGGGACAGTTTCCTGTATGGTTGTGATTTGTCTTCTCCACTTTTGGAGGTAGAACCACCCCCATTGCTTTGACCTGTATGACCCTTGCACCTGGGATCTGCCTCTAGGGCGTCTGGATCTGCCCCTTTTGAGGTCTGACACAGGAAAGGACCAATTCTTTGTAGGCCAGTGTCTACTAAACCTAGGTGGCTGTACTTGTAAAAAAATTTGACAGTTTGCATAGATTTAGATTTGTCCTCCATTTTCTTTAACACCTCTTCTGCCTTAACACCAAAGTATTTTATTATTTTATTTTTTATTTAACATTTGTTGACCGGAATGTCCAACTAGGTTCCACAGAGCCTGTTTTCAGCAGAGGCCCGGGGAGAAATGCTCCAGATGCATGTCTTTGGAATCATGCTGTAAAGGTGCATCTAATAATTTAACTGACATGATCAGGCAGATTTTGTTCCTTTAACCAAGCATGCCTCCTAATTACAGAACCTGCAACTGCGGCCCTGCAAGAGGCCTCAACCACATTGCAAAATATGCTTTCCAACTTGTTCAGCTGCATGCAATAAATCCTGCATTTCATTGTTTTCTGTACATTCAGTAACATTTTCTGTTTAAGCAATGCCATGACATACTGCTGATACTTGAGCATATGAAACTGACAGTGTAAGGCCCTTCTAGCCAAGGTAGCAGATGTGTAAACCTTTTTTCCCCATCTATCCAGTGCCCTAGAATCTGTCAGAGGGGGTAGGGTTTTTTGCAGCAGAAGCCTCAACTCCTTTGGGACACTGTGAAATAGTTTCTGGGTCTGCAGCAGGGTTTTTGAAAAGGAATGTATGAGAGTCAGGAACCCTGTACTATCTGTTAGGCTTAACAGGAGCTGGAGGTAAGGAATCAGTGGTCAGACTGGACTCAACACATCTACAATGTCTAACAGGTGGAATGGCTAGAGGCCTATTTTGAGGTAGTAAAAGGAAGTCCCTGAGCCTCTAGATTCTGAAAAATCTTGGCTCTCCCAGTGGAAATGCTCCCTCATGGTATGCAAGGTTCCCCAAAAGAATAGTCCTCAGGAGGAGAAGCTGAAGGTATAGATTCTTCAGCATCAGAATCCTCATAGGGGGGAAGAGAATATTCCTGATCAGAAGAGGAATCAAAAGAAAGAGAAACCTGATCTGAAGATTCATAGTCCGTCTCTTGCCTAGGCCTCTCATCAGGAGGGGGATGGGAACCCCTGATCAAGGTAATTCTTAGGCCATTTTGAGCATGTTTTTGGGCATAGAGGCCTGTCCACGTGGCTCTTGAGTTTGTCTTAGAAGGTGCTTTAGTCTTTGCCTTTGAAGCTGAAGTCGGTTTAATGTACAGATGTTTAGGTCTAAATACACCCTCAGAAGCCAGTGCCTGCTCAGCGGCTCCGGACCCATCTGAGGGAATAGCGTCTGAGGCTCCAATACGCGAGTTTCCAGTGGCATAGCAGACTCCACGTGGGAGTCGGTAGCGGCCTGCGACTCTAAAGTAGCATGTCAGGGGCTGCGAAAGCATCTCACTGAGAACCGGCGACTGGCTTAGGAGAAGCCTCGTCGGTTTTGGGCCTCGGTTGTTTATCTCTCTCCTTTTCTTTGCGGTTTTTGTGAACTCTGGTAGTCGGGATGGTTATCAGACGACATTTCTGGATAATTAAACCTGCATCCAAAATAGTTTAATGCAAAATCATACAGACGCTTAATAGTGCATTGGTTAAATCTAGCACAAAACCGACAACCTGAAACGTTGTGATCAGGGCCTAGGCAAGGAATACAGTAAGAATGAAAGTCCTTATGAGGTATTTGCTTTCCACAAGAAATACAACTAAATTTTTCTGACATCTGTCTGGAGCAAGAAAAGTTTCCCCAATGGGGTACTTACCTTTATTAAAAACTTCGGATCTGAAACTTGAACACGAAAATCTCAGGAGTCTACCGACCAGCACTTGCTAACTGCTTCTGCTTCGGGCACCACGCGGCAAGAAAGACTGAAGAAAATGGTGTCTGCTACATCTTTTTATACCCCTGACGACCGGACGTCAGGGAAGGGGCGACAGCAACTGACGCAGGACCTAAGACTTTGGAATTCAGGCTGACTGAGGGCAACCTGCCAGGAGGATTACCCAAATGTAATGACTGCAACAGTGAAACACAAAGAACATTTCCAGTTGCAGGCAGGGAATGAGAGGAATCATTGCTTCCAGACTGTGTGAATGTTGACTCTAAACTTTTTAGGTACCATTGAAGTTTCCTCATATGCAGTCTTGCATATGGAATTAGTAGGATGCAGGATGCCATGAAGCCCAGAGCCTGCAGAATTTGTCTTGGGTTTTTGTTGCCATCAGTTTGAAGTAAGTAGTCGGTTGCCTTTGCTTGTCTGGCGCGAGGTAAGCCATCTGGGCAGTTGTATCTAAGCTTGCACCCAGGAACGTAATCTTTTGAGGGTACCAGTTGTGATCTTTTCGTTTACTGTGTACCTTAGGCATGTCAGAAGCCTTCTCACAAACAGCACGTGTCGAAGAAGAGTGCCCTTGTTCTCTGCTTGAATGAGACAGTCGTCCAAGTAAGGATATATTTGTATACTACTTTGTCTGCAAAATGCAATTACTGGTGCCAGGCACTTTGTAAAGACCCTGGGCACAGTAGATAAGCCAAAGGGCAGTGCAGAGAATTGGTAATGCATTAAGCCAGCCTTGAATCTGTGGTATCTTCTGCACGATTGTCTTATTGGGACATGCAGGTATGCCTCTTTTAGGTCTAAAGTCACCAGCCAAGCATTCTTGCCGAGCATGGGCAGAAGCTGCTGCAAAGTCAGCATTTTGAACTTTGGAATGTCCAGGTGTGTTCAAAATCGACAAATCCAGTATTGGCCGCCAGGCCTTGTCCTTTCTGGGTACCAAGAACAGTGAGTAAAAACCTGGTCATTTTTCCTGTTCTGGTACTGTCTGAATGGCCCCCATATCCATGAGGGACGTAACCTGTTTGTGCCTCTGCCCACTGATTTTTTGGCAGATCTGGCCAACCATTTGCCATTGGCAGAGTGTGGAAATGGAATCTGTGTCCCTGTGATACGATGTTTAGTACCCACTTGCCCTGGGTTAACTGCCAATTTTGAGCAAAAAGTGCTAATTTTCCCCCTATGGGTGCTGCCAAAAGATAAGTGCTTGGTGTAGGCAGAGGGAAGTCATTGGGATTGCTTTCTGTAGGTTTGTGCTTTTTCTCCTCCAGATTTGGAGGTGGAAGCGCCCCATTGCTTTGACCTGTATGAGTCTTGCACCTGGTATCTGGAACCCTTACGGCATCTGGATTTGCCCCTTTGAGCTCTGACACAGGAAAGGACCAATGTTTTTGTAGGCCAGTGTCTACTGACTCTAGGTGGCTGCACTTGTAAGAAAGTCTAACAGTTTGCATAGACTTGGCTTTGTCTTCCATTTTCTTTAAAACCTCTTCTGCCTTAATTCCAAACAGAGAATCATGCTGTAAAGGTGCATCTAGCAATTTAGCTTTAACATGATCAGGCAAATTTTGTTCCTTTAACCAGGCATGCCTCCTAATCACAGATCCAGTAACTGCGGCCCTGCAGGAGGCCTCTAAGGAATCAAAACCACACTACAAAGTATGCTTTCCAACTTGTTCAGCTGCATGCAATAATTCCTGCAATTCCTTATTTTCTGCACATTCTGAAATCAACATTTTCTGTTTCAGCAATTACACAACATGCTGTTGGTACTTAATCATATGAAATTGACAGTTTAAGGCCCTGATTGCCAAGGTTGCAGATGTATAAACCTTTTCCCCCCATCTGTCTAGTGCCCTTGAGTTTGTCAAAGGGTGTAGGATTTTTTGCTGTTGAGGCCTCAACTCCCTTTGGACCCTGTGAAATAGTTTCAGGATCAGCAGCAGGGTTTCTAAATAAAAATTTATGCGAGTCAGGTACCCTGTAATATCAGTCAGGCTTACTGGGAGCAGGAAAGTAAGGAGTCCGGGGTCAAGCTAGACTCCAAAAACACATCATCCACGTCTAAAACAGGGGGGATGGCTGAAGGCTTGTGCTGAGGGAGAAAGAAATCTGAGCCTCTTTTTAGATTGAGAAATCTTGACTCTGTGAAAATGCTCCCTCAAAGTATGCAAGGTTTCTCCAAATGAATAATCCTCAGGAGATGTATGTAGATGGAATAGACTCCTCAGCATCAGAGTCCTCATAGGGAGGTATAGACAAATTCCAGATCAGAACAGGAATCAGAAAAAATAGAAACCTGATCTGAAGATTCAAAATCAGTGTCTTGCGTAGGCCTCTTATCTGGCAGGGGATGGATACCCCTGATCAAGGTAATAAGGTCTTCAACCATTTTGAACATCTGTGTTTTAGGCATAGAGGCCTTTGCATGCGTCAGTTTTTTAGTTTTATAAGTTGCTTTGGTCTTTGGTTTTGCAGCTGTTGTCTGTTTGATATACAAATGTTGAGGTCTGAATACACCCTCAGAAGCCGGTGCCTGCTCAGCGGCTCCAGACCCATCCGAGGGAGATACATCCGGTCCATTAGCTTGAGTATCGTGCTGCATGCCGAACTCTACATGGGGGTTGGTAGCAGCCTGCGACTCAAAAGTAGCGGGTATCAGGGGCTGCGAAAGCGCCTCACCGAGTACCGGCGAACCAGCGAGTGGCTTAGAAGCTTCGCCGTCGGTTTTGGATCTCTACTTCCTTTCTCTGCCCTTTTCTTTGTGTTTTTTTATGTACTCTGGTAGTCTGATTGCTATCCAACATTTCTGGATAGTTAAATCTGTTTCCAGAATACTTTGTTGCAAAAATACACAGATGCTTAATAGTGGTTGGTTAAATCTAGCACAAAACCGACAGCCAAGCATGTTGTGATCAGGGCCTAGGCAAGGAATACAGTATAAATGGAAGTCCTTACGAGGTATTTGCTTCCCACAAGTAATACAATTAACTTTTTCTGACATCGGTAAAAGGCAAGAAAAAAGTTTCCCCAACGGGGTACTTCGCTTTAGTGACTACTTCTGTTCTGAAACCAAAACTCGAATTTTTCAGTAGTCGGCTGAACGGCACTTGCAAAAAAGCTTCTGCTTCGGGCACCGTGCGGCAAGAAAGACTAAAGAAAATGGCATCTGCTGCATGTTTTATAACCCTGAGGGCCTGACGTCATGGAAGAGAAGGCAGCAACAGACACAGGACCCAAGACTTTGGAATTCAGGCCGACTGAGGGCAACCTGCTAGCAGATTTCCCAAATGTAATGACTGCAACAGTGAAACACAAAACATCTAGCATACATCATGGTGTACTACGACCAAACATTCATCATTTTTAGGGTTAACTGCTGGAGAGATTCTGCCCTGCATTTAAAATGGCCCTTTAGCACAATGGAGACAATAGGGCATATCATGCACTGGGCTCAAGCAGGAAAGACAACTTAAGAAAGTCCCTCTGTGGTATCTGTTGCCTCCATCTAATACAATTCATTTTTGAACGACACATCTACAATCTAATGAGCAACTGGCAATGACAAAAAGCAAGGATATGAGAATTTCCCAATGGAGCACTTATCTGAACTGAGGTCGGCAATGCGACCATAATACTAGAGATGCTGACTGCAGCAAGATAGATATGAAAATGGCACTGGACAATGTCAATTAATGGTATTACTGCTGTGGTAGGGAGTCGACAAAACCAAAGGGAAAACAGCTCTGTCATTCAGGCCAGCCATACAGACATGTTGACTAACTCAATGTTGACAGTGCAGCTTCATGCTGTGTATTCACACCTGAAAAGCACTAGCTGCAAGGGCAAATATTGTTCCATTCAAGCCAACAGAGTTTAAAAGCCATATCACACATTGCTTTTGTCTCACTGCAGCTTAAATCACAGCACTGAATTTGCAGTATTCAGTACAGTCACAAAGCACACTAAATTTGATAAAATGACATCAGTGATCTAGTCCAAAAAGTTGCATTTCTTTCTTAGATGAAAATTCTCACCTTTATTTTTCTGTGCTACTCACAGCTCTATGCAACTGGGGTTCAACCTACTCCATCAGAAAGGTCCCACCATTAGCAGATTGCCATCAGACAGTCAAAGGACCACTCAACTACAGGCAGAAACTGAAACAATTACTTGTCACAAAGTTGTATGCAATGCAAACCTGCCAGCTGTACAACAAAAGTACAGTTTTGTACCTACCATAAATGTAGATGTTCGAAGATCCACATTGCTGCAGTCCTTACATATGGGTAGTCCGCTGTCCTCGGTCGGCCCGAATACCAAAGTATTAGGCTGACGTCGGTCAAGGCGCTTAGAACTGACATCAGGACGTCAGGGTACAAAAGCGCATGACCGACGTCATTTCCTCAGTCTTTTCTTGCCCCAGATGTCAGAAGGTCCTATAAAGAAAGGCCAAAGCCAAAAACCAACAAAGAACAACCAACCACCCCTGCAGTAACAATATATATATATATATATATATATATATATATATATATATATATACAATACAATATATACAAAGTACAGTTTTGTACCTACCATAAATGTAGATGTCCGAACTGGATAGCATCTGCAGTCATAACAACTGGGTTGTCCTGTCGTCAGGCAGCCCTTCAGTCGGCCGGATTCCGAAGTCCGGGTCCGGCTTCGGCTGATGTCGCACTTCACCCGACGTCATCTCTGTTGGTCTTCGGGTATAAAGGCATCAGCCGACGCCATTTTCCTCAGTGTTTCTTGCCCCAGATGCCAGTAGCCCTCTTGAAGGCTAAAATTTGGATAGATGCCAATGTTTCCAAAAAGATAGAGGTAAACACAAAATAAGCATGTATGTACATATATACAAACAAATACACCATAAAAGACTCCCCCACCAGCTAGCTATTAGGAGGGTAAACACCCTAGGAGTACCACAGAGGGAAGGAGGGTAATCCTGACTGCAGATGCTATCCAGTTCGGACATCTACATTTATGGTAGGTACAAAACTGTACTATGTCCTTCATGGATGCATCTGCAGTCATAACAACTGGGTAGAATACCATAGCCAACTAGGGGAGGAGGATAAAAGTAGATTATGGTGTGTTTAGGATCCCTTGCAGTACAGCAGTGGCAAACCCTGCTCGGGATCTGGAATATAGAGGCAAATTATAATGCTTGGCAAATGTATGCACGGAGGTCCAAGTAGCCGCCTCAATAATGTCTTTGGTTGCCACTCCTCGTAAGAAGGCTGTGGTAGTGGCTGTTGCCCTTGTAGAATGAGGTCTTATGTTCTGTGGAATTGGTTTTCCATGGAAAGAGTAACAGAATTGTATGCAATTTCCTATCCATTTGGAGATTGTCTGTTTGGAAATAGCTTTTCCTTCCCTTCCTGTTGCATAGGCTACAAAAGTTGGTCAGTCTTTCTGCTACTTTTGTTCTGTCCAAGTAGTAGCGTAGCTGTCTATGTACATCCAAGGTATGCAGTATTCTTTCCCCTCTGTTTTGTGGGTTGGGAAAGAAGGTAGGTAGGTGGATTGCCTGGTTTAAAGACACTCTGGATACCACCTTAGGCATAAATGTAGGATTAGTCCTCATGGACACTCTATCTTGGTGGAAGATTAGGAAGGGTTGCACTGCCATTAAGGCCTGTAGTTCTGAAACCCTCCTTGCCGAGGTAATTGCCAGTAGGAAAGCAGTTTTCCATGACAGGTGTTGTAGGTCTGCTGTTGCTGCTGGTTCAAAGGGTGATAGTGTCAACTTTTCTAGCACAAAGTTTAAGTCCCAAGCTGGTAATGGTGGTTTCCTTGGAGGTTTTACATTCTTGATTCCTCTGAGGAACTGCCTGAGCAAAGGGTGCGAAAAGACAGGTGGATCAAAGCTGTATTCTGCTGAAATAGCTGATGCATGTATCTTGATGGAGGAGTAGGACAGGCCTGAATGAAGAAGTTCGGCCAGATACTCCAGAATGTTAGGCATATCTATGTTTGACACATCTTTTCCTCTTTCAGTACTCCAAATGACAAACCTTTTCCATTTTCCAGCATAGTTCTTTCTTGTTGAAGGTCTGCATGCTTCAAGAATAATGTCTTTAACTCTTTGGGAAAGTTCTGGATTAGCTGCTGCTATGTGATGTTCCATGCAGTCAGTTGCAACGTTTTTAGGTTTGGATGTATGATGCTGTAGTTGTTCTGAGTTAACATCAAAGGCATCAGGGGTATTGGCCATATATTGTTCCGAGACATGCTCCTCAGTAGTGGGTACCAGTGTTGTCTTGGCCAGTTTGGAGCTATCAGGATTATCCTTGGACGTTCTTCCTTGATTTTTAGTAGTACTTTGTGTATCAAGGGGAGAGGTGGGAATGCATATGCTGTTAGGCCTTTCCAGCTGAAGGAGAGCGAATCCACTTTCCATGCTAGTGGGTGGAATGTCCTTGTGCAGAATTTTTTTTTTTGAGCTGGTGATTGAGAGGTGATGCGAATAGATCTATCTGAGGCATTCCCCATTTCTTTGAGATGGTCTTGAAGATGTCCGGGTGCAGCTTCCATTCGTGGGCATCCGATGTGGTTCTGCTTAATATGTCTGCTAGAGTATTTTGTTTTCCCGGTACAAATATTGCCTGTAACTGGATGTTGTAGCTGAGTGCCAGGGTCCACAGCTCCAAGGTCATTCTGCATAGGGGGTATGAATGAGTGCCTCCCTGTTTGTTGATGTACCACATGACTGTGGTGTTGTCTGTCCTTATCAACTGGCCCGCTGAGAAATGGTCTGAACTTTTGGATTGCCAGTTTTACTGCCAGCATTTCTTTTAGGTTGATGTGCAGGAGAAGTTGATCCTGTGTCCACAATCCTTGCACGCATTTGTCCAGCATGTGGGCCCCCCATCCTAGGTCTGAGGCGTCTGTTGTGATGGTCTGGCTTGCTTGACATCTGCGAAAGGGTAGGCCTGGGTTTGACTGGCATGCCTGAGCCCACCATAGGAACTCCTGTTTTAAGCATGGAATTAGTGGGATTTCTGTTTCTAGGCTGTGTCTGTGTTGGGACCATAGATTCTTTAGGTACCACTGTAGTTTTCTAATATGTAGTCTGGCAAATGGGACCAAGATTATGCATGATGCCATGAAGCCCAAGGCCTGCAGTACTTTTCTTGCTGTTAACTTGTTCAGTTTTGTTAGTGCCAAGAAGTAAAGAGGGAGTTCTTTTTGGTTTTCTGTAGTTAGGAATGCCATTTGTTTTACTGTGTCCAATTCCGCGCCCAAGAATGTCCTTGTTTGGGATGGTATCAGCCTTGACTTTTGTAAATTGACTGTGTATCCCAGTGCTTGTAGCAAGTAAATGACCCTTTGTAAATCTGTTGTCAGCTTGCTTTTGTTGTCCCTTGTAGCAGGCAGTCGTCCAGGTATGGGTAAATTTGAATTCCCTGTAGTCTGCAATAGGCGATTACTGATGCCAGGCATTTTGTGAATACTCTGGGCGCAGTAGATAAGCCAAAGGGCAATGCTGAGAATTGATAGTGCTCTGATCCTGCAAGAAATCTGAGGTATCTTCTGCAGATTGGTCGAATGGGGACGTGCAGGTATGCCTCCTTGAGATCTAGAGTTACCAGCCAACACTCCTTGCCCAGCATGGGAAGAAGTTGCTGTAGGGTCAGCATTTTGAATTTTGGGACAATGATGTATGTATTTAAGGTGGACAGGTCGAGAATTGGTCTCCAACTTTTTTCCTTTCTTGGGACTAGGAATAGTCTGGAGTAGAACCCCTTTCCTTGCTCTGCTGTTGGCACTTTTTCCACAGCTCTCATGTTTGCTAACTCCCTTATCTGTTGTAGAGCCTCTGTTTTTTGATTTGGAGGTAGATTTGGCATTCCTCTTTTGACTGGTAAAGTGTGGAAGTGGAACCGGTAACCTTGATCTATGGTTTGTAAAATCCACTTGTCTTTTGTTATATAGTGCCAGTTCTTTGAAAATAAGGTTAAACTTTCCGCCTAGAGGAGCTGCTATTTGTTCCCTGGTAGGCGGATTTAGGGTTAAGTCACTGTGGTTGTGTTGAAGTAGTGGCAGTGGTTGTGTCTGTGCCTCTGTTGTTACCTTGCCACTGTCGTCCTCTGTAGGCACCTCCTCTGGATTGGTTTCTGCCTCTGGAACGTCTATTCCTGCCCCTTTGAGATCTTGTGGAGTCAGGAAAGGACCAATTTTTGGCAGGCCAGTTCCTGCTAAACCTTGGGGGTTGAACCTGCAAGAAATCTTTAACCGTTTGAACAGATTTTGCCTTTTCTTCCATTTTCTTCATAACCTGCTGGGCAGGTGTACCAAACAAACTTGTCTTATCCATAGGAGCATCTAGCAACTTAGCTTTAATATGATCCGGTAAAGCTTGCTCCTTTAGCCATGCATGCCTTCTTATCACTGTGCCAGTCATGGCTGATCTAAATGAAGCCTCCAGTGCATCATAGCCACATTTTAAGGAATGGTTACTAACCTGTTGTATGTTATTTACCATTTCTAATACATGTTTCTTATCAAGAGATTCATCAGTGGTTAGTTTTTTAGTTAACTGATCAAGCATAAACTCTTGGTATTGTATCATGTGAAACTGACAGTTTAAAGCTCTAGCTGAGAGAGTAGCTGAAGTGTATACCTTTTTACCCCATCTGTCTAATGACCTTGCTTCCCTTTCTGAAGGAATAGGGTTTTTAGCTATGGTCGCGGCTACTGCCTTGGGACCCTGGGATATAGTCTCAGGGTCTGCAAGTGGGGCCTTGTAAAGGTGGTGATGAGTATCTGGCACCCTGTAAAATCTGTCTGGTTTGGCAGGGGCTGGGGGTAAAGAATCTGGAGCGGAGCAGACATCATTGAAAGCATCATCCACCACAGAGAGAACAGGAGGTATAGCTAAGGGCCTGTGCTGTGGAAGGTGCAGGAAGGTCCTAAGTCTTTTTCTGGAGTCTGAAAAATCCTGTTGCTGCCATTGGAACTGCTCTCGCATGGCATGTAAGGTTTCTCCAAAGGAGAATTCTTCTGGTGGGGAAGCAGCTGGAATGGATTCTTCAGCATCAGAATCTTCAAAATTGGAGAAAGGAGCCTCTGGCTGGTCAGTTATGTCTGATTCATCGGCAGAATCATCAGAGGACACTGGCTCAGGGGGCTCTGCCCTAGGTCTCTTCTTTTGTGGCTGAGAGGCCCTGTCTGGGTGAGGTTGAGATCCTCTAATTAATGAAATCAAATCTTCTGCCAGAGTAAGCATTTGAGAACTAGAAGAGGGCCTGGTTGGAGGTGGTTTAACAGGCACTGTTTTAGTAGTCTTGGCTGCTTTAGCCCTAGCAAAGGCCTTAATGGACATGGCTGCTGGAGGCCTAGCAGCACCACATGCTGGGGTAGAGACATCCAAGGGAATGGTGTCTGATAAGTCAGTGGCAACCACCGTAGTGGATAAAATTTCTGAGGCCGATTCAAGAGTGGTAGCAGGGGCCTCAGTTGTGGAGATAGATTCAGCTGTACTTTGATCAGTTTTCTCGGTTTCGGCCGAAACAGAGACACTCGCGGTTTGCTTAACCATGGTTTCGGCCGAAACCGCGGACCGCGAGTGTCGGTCTTTATCTTTGCGTTTTTTGGCAGATTGGGTAGTCGGAGGATCCGACGGCATAATGTACGCAAAATCAGAACCGAAAAACTGTTCTGCAAACTCAGACAGACGCCTAAGCGTTCGTCGGTTGAAAGAAGCACAGGCCGAACAGGCTGCTACGTCGTGGGCTGGGCCTAAACAAGGCAGACAGTAAGAGTGGAAATCTTTATGAGGTATTTGTTTCCCACAGGTTAAACAATTATTAACTTTTTCTGACATCGGCTGAGGCAAGAAAGAGTCCCCAACGGGGTACTTAGCTTTAGAAGTCTTCGAAGTAGTATTCGGTAGAAGTAATCTCTGGATCCGACCGACCGGCACTTGCGAACAGCTTCTGCTTCGGGCGCCACGCAGCAAGAAAGACTGAGGAAAATGGCGTCGGCTGATGCCTTTATACCCGAAGACCAACAGAGATGACGTCGGGTGAAGTGCGACATCAGCCGAAGCCGGACCCGGACTTTGGAATCCGGCCGACTGAAGGGCTGCCTGACGACAGGACAACCCAGTTGTTATGACTGCAGATGCATCCATGAAGGACATCCCAAACCACACAACCACCTCAAACTACAGAGGGAAAGGAGGGAGGGTAAATTGGACTGCAGCAATGTGGATCTTCGAACATCTACATTTATGGTAGGTACAAAACTGTACTATGTTCTTCATTCCACATTGCTGCAGTCCTTACATATGGGTAGAATCCCAAAGCAGAGGTAAGGGAGGATGGCAAAACTATAAAGCATTAGGAGCTGCCAAAATGCCCTGTAAAATTGCAGTGGCAAATCCAGCCCTAGATTTAGAATAAAGTGGAAGGTGGTAATGCTTAGAGAAAGTATGCACTGAACTCCAAGTAGCTGCCTCCAAAATATCCTTAGTAGCCACCCCCCTTAAAAAAGCTGTAGAAGTGGCAGTAGCCCTAGTGGAATGAGGCCTGATCCCAGCTGGAATCTCCTTACCATGATGGGAATAACAGAAAGCAATACAGAAACCAATCCACTTAGAAATAGTTTGTTTTGAAACAGGTTTGCCCTGAGAACCCAAAGCAAATGAAACAAACTGCTGAGACTGCCAGAATCCTTTAGTTCTGCTTAAATAATATCGCAACTGTCTGTGTATATCCAAAGTGTGCAAAATCTTTTCCCCTTTATTTTGGGGGTTTGCATAAAAAGTAGGCAAATGAATAGTTTGGTTTAAAGCCACACTAGAAACCACTTTAGGCATAAAGGAAGGGTTAGTACGCAAAGATACCCTATCCTTGTGGAAAATTAAGAAAGGCTCAACCGCCATAAGGGCCTGTAATTCAGAAACCCTTCTCGCAGAAGTAATGGCCAACAAAAAAGCAGTCTTCCATGATAAATATTTCAACTCGGCCGTAGCTGCAGGCTCAAAAGGTTGTAGAGTAAGTTTCTCCAACACAAAATTGAGATCCCAAGCAGGAGTAGGAGCTCTACGTGGGGGTCTTATATTCTTTGCCCCTCTAAGGAATTGCTTAAACAAAGGGTGAGAAAATAATGGTGGGTCACAGTCATAATGAGCAGAAATTGCTGCAGCATGAATCTTTATAGAGGAGAAGGACAAACCCTTGTCCTATAACTCAGTAAGGTATTGAAGAGCAACACTTAGGTTTAGAAACATCAAAGTCCTTTGCTGTACTCCAAATTAAAAATCTCCTCCATTTATCTGCGTAAACTTTCCTTGTACTAGGCCTTCTGGCCTCCAAAATAACCTTCAAAACTTGTTGTGGAAGCTGAGACCCTCCAGAGTTTAAAACAGAATATGCCAGGCTGTTAGATGCAGAGACTGAAGTTTGACATTGAGTAAGCAACTGTTCTCCTGAGACAGTAGGTGAGGAATCAAAGGCAAAGGCCATGGAGGCTCCCGAACCAGACTTCTCAGTAATGGGTACCAGTGCTGTCGAGGCCAATCCGGAGCTATTAAAATCATGGTTGGCTTGTCCTGTCTGACCTTCAGGAGTAACTTTGGGAGGAGAGGCAGTGGTGGAAAGGCATACACATGAAGATTGCTCCAGTTGAATGAGAGAGCATCCACCTTCCAAGCTGTGGGATGAAACCTTTTTGTGCAAAACTTTGGCAACTGGTAATTTAGTGGAGAAGCGAACAGATCTATGTCTGGAGTTCCCCATAACACTGTCAATTTTTGAAATACATGAGGATCCAATTTCCACTCGTGGGGATCCATTATTTGTCTGCTCAACACATCTGCTAAGGAGTTCTGTGCTCCTGGCAGAAACCTTGCCTGAAGATTTAGCTGTAAACTGAGAGCAGTCTCCCACAAAATCATTGCTTGTCTGCATAGAGGGTAAGAATGTGTCCCCCCTTGCTTGTTGATGTACCACATGACAGTTGTGTTGTCTGTTTGAATCAACACCTGCCCTGGAAGAAGTAAATCCTTGAAAGCTATCAATGCAAATTGGACTGCTAACATCTCCTTCAAGTTGATATGTAGATGCTGAAGTCTGGCAGGCCACGTGTCTTGTACCCATTTTCCATTTAGATGAGCTCCCCAAGCTTTGTCTGAGGCATCTGTCGTAAGAATCTGACTCTCCTCTGGCCGGGTCACAGAGAGTCCCTTGTTTAGGTGACATTCCTGAGCCCACCACAAAAATTCCTTTTGAATGCAAGGTATTATCTGAATGACAGTGTCCAAATCTTGGCAGTGTTGCGTCCATACATTTTTGAGATACCATTGTAGCTTCCTCATATGCAGTTTGGCATTGGGAAGTACCAGAATACAAGATGCCATGAGCCCCAAGGCTTGAAGGACTGTCCTTGCAGTCAGCCTGGACTGACGAGACAATTGATGGAAGTAAAGAGAAAGATTCTTTTGTTTGTCCGGGGTCAAAAAGGCCATCTGGGATGCTGTATTCAGTCTCACACCCAGAAAGCACATGTCCTGAGAGGGTACTAGACTGGACTTTATTTCGTTCACAGAATACCCTAGGCATCTTAACACTGCCATCACATACTGTAGATGGTGAAGAAGTTCGTCCTTTCCTTGAGCCAGAATCAGGCAATCGTCCAAATAAGGATAGATTTGTATTCCTCTTAGCCTGAAGAAAGCAATCACTGGAGCCAGAACTTTTGTGAACACTCTGGGCGCAGTAGATAAGCCAAAGGGCAATGCAGAGAACTGATAATGAAAAGTCCCAGCCCGAAAACGCAGAAACTTCCTGCAACTGGGCCTGATAGGAACATGAAGGTAAGCCTCCTTGAGATCCAGAGTCACCATCCAATGATCTTTGCCCAGCAGAGGTAAAAGCTGTTGCAACGTTAACATTTTGAACTTGGGAATGTCCAGATGTGTTGAGGATAGATAAATCCAAAATTGGTCTCCACGTGTTCCCTTTCTTTGGTACTAGAAACAGGCGAGAATAAAAACCTAGGCCCACTTCCGACAGATGGACCGGTTGTACAGCTCCTATTTGAAGAAGTAGAGAAATCTGTGTTTGAGCCTCTAATCTTTGCTGAGGAGGAACGTCTGGCATGCCTTTGAAAGGAGGCAAAGTATGGAAATAAAACTTGTAACCTTGGTGTATGATGTCCAGTACCCATTTGTCCTGGGTAATTAAAAGCCAATTTTCCTTGAAGAGTGCCAACCTTCCTCCCAAAGGTGCTGCCAGGCAAGAAGGATCTGGCAGCTGAAAAAATAGGTCATTGGGCCTGTTTACGAAAGGACTGGCCCCTGCCCTCACTTGAAGATTGTGCCGGTGAACTCCATGTTCTAGGTCTGAAGGAACTCTGACCTCTGCCCCTACCACGTCTAGATCTACCCCTAGACTGAGAATCAGAGGAAGGATATGTCCACCCCTTAGCAGGCCAATTCCTACTAAACTTCGGAGGCTGAACCTGCAAAAAATCTTTAACAGTCTGCATAGACTTAGCCTTTTCTTCCATTTTCTTCAAGACTGACTCCACAGGTGGACCAAACAAAACTTCAGACTGTAAAGGAGCATCCAAAATCCTTGTCTTAACATGGTCAGACAAATTCTGATCCTTAAGCCAGGCGTGCCTGCGAAGAACTGAACCAGTGGCAGCCACCCTAGAAGAGGCCTGCACAGCATCAAAACCACACTGTAACAAATGCTTACCCACCTGTTCAGAAACATGCACCAAATCTTGCAATTCTTTACACTCAATGCCTTCTGCCAGAGCATCCACCTTAGATTTCAATTGAGACAGAAGAAAATTCTGATATTTCAACATATGAAACTGGCAATTCAAAGCCCTCATTGCTAAGGTAGAAGAAGTATAAACTTTCTTTCCCCATCTATCCAGAGCTCTGGCCTCTTTATCCAGAGGAACAGGATTCTTCACAACAGAGGCCTTAACACCCTTAGGTCCCTGGCTAATAGTTTCTGGGTCCGCCCTAGGACTCTTATAGAGATATTTCTGAGCCTCAGGAACCCTGTAATACCTATCCAGTTTAACTGGCGCAGGAGGTAGAGAATCAGGATTAAGTGAAGCCTCTGAAAACACATCTTGCACCACATCCAGAACAGGGGGTATAGCTAAGGGCCTATGCTGAGGTAACAACAAAAATTCCCTAAGCCTTTTCCGTGAATCAGAGAAGTCTTGACCTTCCCACTTTAAAATGTTCCCTCATAGAATGAAGTGTCTCAGAAAAAGAAAAATCCTCTGGAGGGGAAGCAGAAGGAGTATAATCTTCTGCATCAGAATCAGAATAAGGAGTAAACTCTTGCAAATCCTCAGCTGAAGACTCTGAATCATCCGAGGCCTGTTCAAAACTTTCCATCTCCGGCTCCACCCTAGGCCTCTTATCAGGAGGGGGCATAGAACCTCTAATCAGAGTAATCAAATCTTCTGCCATTTTAAGCATATGCTTCTTGGGCACAGACCCTGCTGCACAAGGACTGACACCAACAGAAGCTAAACCTGACTTGCCCCTGGAAGAAGCCTTAGAAACAGAAGGAGAGGGCCTAACCACCCTGGGAAGGGAGGGGAGTACAGAAACCTGCGAAGCCCCCTCAGCCTGACCTGCCTCCTGAGAGGCCACATCCTGCAAAATCAAAGTCTCCCCCTGAGACTCCAAAGCAGCCTCCGTCGGAACCACCGGCTCCACTGAAGCCTCTAAAGAACCGGCGTCCGGAACGGACGACTCATCTTGCCTGGGTTTAACTGCTTTGTCTTTGCGCTTCTTCGTGGAAGCGGGCGTCGGAGAATCCGACGGCATATTATAATTGCACCGCTTACCAAAGACCAACCTAGCACAATCTAACCTTCGCTTAATAGTGCGTTTATTAAACCTAGCACAAAAGCGACACCCGACTACGTCGTGCTCAGGCCCCAAACAAGGAATGCACAAAGAATGGTAATCCCTATGCGGTATCTGTTTCCCACAAGAAATACAATTATTCACTTTTTCTGACATCCGGTAATATACTGAGGCAAGAAAAAAACAAAATATTCCCCAACGGGGTACTTAGCCAACTTGGATTCGGTCTGAAACTCCGAACTCGAAAAATTTCAGAACGCCGAACGGCACTTGCAACGCTGCTTCTGCATCGGACCATGCGGCAAAAAAACTGAGGAAATGACGTCGGTCATGCGCTTTTGTACCCTGACGTCCTGATGTCAGTTCTAAGCGCCTTGACCGACGTCAGCCTAATACTTTGGTATTCGGGCCGACCGAGGACAGCGGACTACCCATATGTAAGGACTGCAGCAATGTGGAATGAAGAACATCAGAAGTTGCATACTTAGTGTAACAGCTATAATTTAGTAGATCCAACCTTTTTCATTATCAGAAAGAAGGTCAAGATGATTTGCGAGAGCTCAGCATCTAAAGTTTATAAGGTTATCTGGCCCCTCCACATTTACCCTTAAAATATACACATCTAGTTAAGCCCAAGCTTAGGCAGAACAAAGATGAAGATAAGAAAATTTCTACACAGAGTGGTCATGCAAGCTTTCACAGTATCCTACCTTGAAAGAGTACATATAAAATTACAGTGATAGGACCACAAGCTCCAAAAGGCACTGCAGAGGGATACTAAAGTCCTTTAAGACTGCCTCACTTCATTATATTATGCAAATAACCTTTAATATTCACCTACTTGGCATTTGGATGGTTGCGCGCAATTTTCTTCAATTCAGTTTCATTGTCACACGTCATTAAACTGATCCCCATTTTTGAAGCATACTTTATCTGGGAAAGTTGTTTGCATGGACTGGCATACAAGACATTTTCTGGAGCAACTCCCAAATTCAGCACCAAAGCCATTTCATTCTAAGACAGTATAAAAAAAAAAAAAAAAGGCATTTTTCCTGTTGACTATTTTAATGTGGATATAAATCTTTTTTTTCCCCCTTATACTATCATGTCTTACCTTGCTGGCACAAACAAAATTGGTTCCAAATGCTGCCAAAATTTCAAGAACAGGTCGATGACTATTGCACTTAACAGTATAAAATGGTTTTATCTGTGCCATAACTTTTTGCCAGTGGTTGTGCTTTTTCATCAAGTTGCCAAGATCAGCCACAAAAAATGCATTCTTTTCAGCCTGTTTGAGAAAAAGATGCAACAAAATGGTAAAAAGGCAGTTACTTGTCTAGTCAATTTTCACTTATGTTTGTGAGACTCCATTCATTCTATCCTTACTATTAAATGGGCAAAGGTGCATTTATTTTTCTTACAGCAACATTTTCATTATGACTATCCATTTACTCCATTTTAAAACATTACCACTTATTTGCTAGCTAGTTAAACGGGTTCTCCCAGAGACTCTTCAACCACAATCCAGGTTCACAAAGCAACAGAATGCATCAACTATCTGTAGATAATAGTACCAAAACATTGCATGTCCTTCAAACAATCCAATTACAACACACAAGAATCTAGTTATGCAACTGGAAAAGGACACTTGAATATTTAGTAGTGTCAGTGGTGCAACAGGCAGCACACCTTTAATGAAAAAGGCCATGGGGTCTATTCCCACAGCAGAAAAACACTGCTGACACTGCAGTACAGCATTTTGGGGGGGGGGGGGGCGCTCCACAATACTGTTCTTCAGATGAGATATTAAAACAGAGGTCCCATGTGCCTGAGTTGGTGGTAGCTCAACTGGACTTTCCCACAACAGCACCTATCGAAAAGAGTAGGGAACTCCCCATGCCCTGGTCAAATTTCCCCTAGTGTAAAATACCACCTTGGGTCTCCCCTAAGGAGAGGCCACTAGCCTAATGTCACTAACCCAGTCAAAGGCTAGCTAAACAGAAAAACATAGTATTGTGTGGTAATCAAAATATTGCCATGAAAGTTTTAATTTGAAAGGCATACTGCTCCATCTTGACTGTGAAGGCTGGAGGAATGATGCACCTTGATAAACACCACAGTGCCTCAAGTCAAGTATGACTAATTGCCACTGTGCACAGACCTTCTGTATTATACTGCCATTTTAGTGGAATTAAGTCATTCCCATAGTGCTCTCTGAGCTTTGAACATTCAGCTGCACTCACTTAACACTGAAATGCTGCCCGCATATGATCTCTTCTAGAACAGGCAACTTTTCAATCACAACAGAAGGAAAATTTAGATTCTGACCACAAGAAAGCTGGGAAGGGTTGTACTTACCATAGACTTTATGCATAGGACTTTTTGCAAACAGAACCCACTCTTACGAAGTTTCCTAGTCACATCCACTATTACTATTAGTTCTTATTGCAAACATGTGACATGAAGTGGTCTAATCATGAGGGCGAAGCCTGAGTGATTAAACAAAGACAACTATGGGTAAATCTTCAATATACCACACCATGGAGTTTGATACTGCTATTATACAATGACATTAAAAAACAAAATTACTTAACATCTTTGTACAATGGCGCCATGCTGTTCTTCCTCACTGTTTCCCCAATTCTAATGCTTAGTTGATGTACTGTTCATGCAAATGGAACTTCCGTTCCTGTTTACACAGAACATCAGTGCTTTGGAAAGCAAGCAATGGAGAAGGGAAGCTCTCTCCATTGCCTTTTTTTTTTTTGGGGGGGGGACTAACCTACAGTTTACAGGAACAAGAGATGGGGAAAAAACAAGGAAAATCAGGTATGCTTTAGTTTTGCAGAATGTAACTAAATTTTTCTTGTATTTTCGCTGCTCTCGTAAGTATCTCTAAACTATCCATAGGTTACAACTTTATTTTAAGAAATGTGGACTGAATAGAGGGGACAGGTAATGTTGCTCTTTTGCATTGTCTGAAGATAAGTAAGTCAAACTAAAATGCCTGCCATTTAATGACTTTGTTCCACAGTGATTTGTCGGAAAAAAAGTTTGTACTTACCATAACATTCCATGTGTATTGTCCATCTCTACCTTTACTCTCACTGATGGGTCAAGATCAGTCACAGCCTTTTTGAAAACTCGAGGTCTTCAGCAAAGCTCGTGGGCATCCTTCCCTACCCATAATGCAGTTTACCAACTTCAACAGATCTCGTTTTCCCACCCAAAAAAACATAAAAAAAGTTGTGTAAACTCTTACCATAACCATAGATGTCCTCCTCTTCCATGTTGCAGTATTCCTGGTGTGGGATTCCTGCCTTCAGGCGACTCATACGTCGGCTCCTATACAAAAGCTTCAGCTTGGCTGTTGCAGCTGCATGGGACGTCACACATCGGGCCATAAACCAGGGACCTTAAGTATGATGTCTGCACGCACAATCCTCAGAACTTGAAGCTTAGCAGGCAAAGTAGATGGCCCAACAGTACAGGCTGCCAAAGGTGACCTGTAGAAGGCCCTGGGTGTCTCTAATGTAATGGAGAGAAGCATCAGGGATCAGTTAGACTGGCAGAGTATGTGAGGGGGAATGGTGGGTGGGAAGGAATACTGCAACAAGGAAGAGGACATCTATGGTTATGGTAAGAATTTACACACAACTATTCTATGTCCTTCTATTCCTATGTTGCAGTATTCCTGGTGTGGGAGAGTACCACAGCTTAGTTTGATGAAAGGGTGGCGGATGCAGAATATGATTTCACAAAGCCTTGTAGGATTCCCCTGGCAAATCCTGCACGCGCTTTGGAGATTTGGTCCAATTTGTAATGTTTGGTGAAAAGTGTGACAGTGGACCATGTAGCTGCTTCCATAACAGAAGCTGTGGCCTTGGAAGTGGCCCACTGCTCTTGTGGAGTGTGGTTTAACCCCAACTGGAGGGTTTTTTTCATGGTGAGAGTAGCAGAAACAGATTACCTTTCTAATCCAGGATGCAATGGTCTGTTTGGTGACTGCCTTGTCCAATGCCCTGGGGTGGAAAATTACAAAGTTGTTTGGATTTCCTAGGTCTTTAGTCCTGATGTAAAATCTCAGTTGCCTGTGGACATCTGGGGAGTGAGTATCCTCTCTCCTTGGTTAATGGGAGAGGGGAAAAAATTGGGTAGGTGAATGGATTGATTTGGAGACAAGTTATTGAATACCTTGGGCATGAAGGAGGAGTTAGTCCTCAGTGTGACCCTGTCCCTATGAAAAACTGTGTAAGGTGAGCATGCCATTAAGGCTTGTAGCTTGGAAACCCCGTCTGGCAGAGTTAATAGCCACTAACAGTACTGTTTTCCAAGTACATAACTGTAGACTGGCTGTATTAGCCAGTTCGAAGGGGAGCTGGGTGAATTTTTCCAGGATAAAGTTCAGGTCCCATGGAGGAGGGATAGGCTTCTTAGGTGATCTGATGTGAAAGATCCCTCACATGTAGCCTAGCTAACTAGGGTGGCTCTAGAGGTAAGCAAGCTGATAAAGCAGAGAGGTGCACTTTCACTGATGAATAGGAAAGTCCACCCTTTATAAGTTGACATATTATATGAAAGGACTAGGGGGTGTCAGCCTCGTAAGGGTCCCTTTCCTGTCAGACACCACTGAGTAAATCTTTCCCATTTAGCAAGGTATGATTTTCTAGTAGTGGGTTTTCTGGCCTCCCTCAGGACTGATAGCACGTCCTTTGAATAGTGGTGTCTGAATGGGGTTAGTAATTTATCACCCAGAGAGTCAGGGATAGCATTTTCAAGTGTGGGTGTAGGAGAGTCCCCTTGTCTTGTGTCAGAAGGGACACCTTGTGGGGTAACTTGCAGTGATTGCCCTTGGCTAAATTGTGGAGAAGGGGGAAACAGTGCTGCCTTGGCCAGCAGGGAGTCACTAGCAAGATATTTGGTTTGTCCTTCCTGATTTTCAGAAGGACTTTCTGAATCGGGGGGGGGGGGTGTAAAGGCACTTCCCCTCCCAGGTGAAACTGAAAACATCTACTCTCCAGGCTTGGTGGGAGGAAGTCTTTGTGCAGAAGGCCTGCAGCTGCCTATTCTGGGGGGAGGCAAACAGGTCTATTTGTGGAGTGCCCCACTGGTGGACTATCTAGGAAGACAGTCCTGTCCAGCATCCATTCGTGTTGTGGAGAGGATGTTCTGCTCAGGAGGTCTGCTTCCTTGCTTGTCCTGCAAAGGGATGTAGCTGGCCTGCAGGGATAGGTTGTGCTTGGATGCTAGGTCCCAAATTAGTAAGGCTAGCCAGCACAATTGGTATGCCTTGGTTCCTCCTTGTTTGTTGATGTACCACATTACAGTGGTATCGTCGGTCACCATCAGAAGAGGAACTGGTAGCAGTAGGGATATGAAGGTATGTAGAGCTAAAATAACTGCTGTCACCTCCTTTACATTGATGTGTTTGGTTTTCATGAGAGGCTGCCACTGGGCTTGGACTCTAAGTGCAAGGTGGCTCCCCAACCTGAGTCTGAGGCATCTGTACGCAGTATTTGTGTGGGTTGAGGGGGCTGTAGTGGAAGCCCCAGGTTTAGTTGTACTTGTTGGAGCCATCAAATGATTGCCTTCTTTAAACAGGGAAGAAGGGGGATAACTTGTTCCAAGTGACTCTGGTGGTGTGACCAGATATTTTGAGGTACCATTGCAGTTTTCGCATATGCATTCCGGCCAATGGTATAATGGGAATGGTTGCTGCCATCAATCCCAGGAGTCAAAGGAATTGCTGTGCAGTGACTGCCTGGGACAGCAAGACTTCTGGAAGTGGGAAGTTAGCGACAGAACCTTGTCCTATGGGAGAAAGGCTTTCATTAGTTTCATACTGATTCTGCAACCTAGGAATATCTTGTCCTTGTCTACTTCTTGAGGTTTGGGGTGAACCCTAGACTTTGTAGAAGGGACATAATGAAGTGTAGATATCTTATGAGGGAATCTTCGGACTGTGCTAGGATAAGGATGTCGTACAGATATGGGTAAATCTGGATTCCTTGGATCCTGCAGAAGGCAATGGCTGGAGCTAGACACTTTGTAAACACTCTTGGGGCAGTGGATAAACCAAAGGGCAAGGCTGTAACTGGAAGCGCGAGGATGGGTCATAGAAACACGGGAAACATCTGTGTGAGGCCCTGATGGGAATGTGCAGGTAAGCATCTTTTTGTTCCAAGGTGACCACGAAAGCATTTGAGGGTATGAGGGGTACGAGTGGAAAGTGACAGCATTTTGAAGGAGGGTACCTGCAGGTAAAGGTTTAGGAAGGAGAGATCCAAAATGGGTCTCAAAGGCCCATCCTTTTGAGGGACCAGGAACAGACAGTAGAATCCCTCTCTCTGTCCTGTGGGAACAGGCTCTATTGGTGCCTTGTTGCAGGTCTGACAATTTGTGGAAGAAAACGGCATTATTTTTTGGGGGGAAAATGGAATGCCCTTCCGGGGGGGGGGGGGGTACGATTCCAGGATAGAAAGCATCCTTTTTGAATAATGGTTAATACACATTGGTCTGTGGCGATTTTTTTGCCAGAAGGGGAGACAGTGGGTAAGGCGAAATGAGAGGCAGATGGGCAAGGCAGTCATGTATTATTAGAACATCTCCTGTCCTGAAAGGGTTGTCTAGGCTGAGGAGGTGGGCCAGTGGGCCTGGATGAGGAAGGTCTTCTAGTTCCTCTTCTGGGTCTGGAGGAAGAGGCAGCAGAATGTGGGTTACACCTAACAAAGGTAGTCTTAGCTGGGTAGCTCCTATAAAATTTGGGTATAGGGGATACCAGATGATGTTTAATATCCTGTAATTCTTTGCTTTTTTCTTGCAGATTCTTAAATAGGTCTGTAGATGGCTTTCCAAAGAGGAAGTTTTGATTAAGGGGGGTGTCCAGGATTTTGGACTTTAAGTCCTCTCGCAGATTCTGTAGTCTAAGCCAGGAATATCTCCCAAGGACAGATGCTGATGCTGCAGAGCAAGCAGAAGCAGCTGCAGCATTGCAGCTGCATTGTATGGAGTGTCGAGCCACTTGCAGTGCTAAGGACAACTTGGAGGAGATATCCGTTTCAACAGGACTGTCAGGAATTGAAGCCAGCATAGAAGTGGCTTGGGATACTATGTCCAGGGCATACTTGGTCATGTGTGCTTGATAGTCAATAGATTTGAAGGCCAAAGTGGAGGAAGTGTACACCTTCTGGCCTATCCTATCTACGGATTTGCTATCTTTAGCAGTGGGCAATAGGGAGGCAGAAGGTAACAACCTAGACTGTCTATCAGGGGCAGTGGCCATCACTGCTGGGTCTAAGGGTGTGAGGAATTTTTGTTCCTCTGGCACCTTGTAGAAGCGGTAAGGGCACTTAGGTGTAGGAGGCTGTTGAGTCGTGTTTTAGAGGCTGCAGTAAATGCATCCAAGTATGCAGGAAGAACAGGTGGTACAGCTGAAGGGGAGGGAGACTCCACTTGCTTTGGGTTTCTGTCATTTGGGAAGTATCCTATTTGAAAGTGTCTCATTTTGGTGATGGTTTCACCAAACGTACTGTCTTCAGGTAGAGTACCCCCTTCCACAGACTCATCAGGAGAATACTACTACTTGGGAGAAGCAATCTGGGATGCATGAGAGGTGGACTCATGTTCTTCAAGGAGGGGGAGCCATGGGAATGGAAGCAGCAGAGGGAGACCTAGGGCTTAGCAGAGGCAATGTATTTGGGGTGAAGCAGAAGGCATAAGGGCCATAAATGCCTGCAAAACAGAAGAGGTGAAGGCCTCCCAGTCTGGAGGGCCATCAGAAGCAGGCGCAATGTCTTTTGTTTTCTGCTTCTTTTTGGTTGGAGTTGGTCTGGAGCTGGGTTTGGCAGCAGCTGTATCAGGTCTGGATCCCGAAGGAACCACAAAGTCTGGTTCCCCCACGACAGACAGGCGTTGGTGTCTGAGAAAGCTCCATGGACGTGCCAGTCAGATGTGCATCAGCCTCCACGAGGGAGGTCGATGGAGCAGACCGAGCGCTCCTCAACTCCTACATCGGTAGTTGGCGGGGCGTTGTGCGAGGCAGCAGGCGATTAAGGCCTAGGCATCTTGGCCTTCTTACGCGGAGATTCTTGGCAGCCTCCGAAGCGGGATCCATCCTGAGAGCCAGCCATCTAAGGTGCTGTTTTTCTAAGGTTTAAAGCTGCCAAACTACTACGCAAGGTCTTAGGCACAAATGATTTACAAATAGGGCAGGCATTATGGTAATGTTCCCGGCCCAAGCAGAAAATGCATTTGTCATGGGTGTCCTTATGGGGAATTTGGTGCACGCATTGGCACTCTCCCTTTTTTCCCTGACATCAGCTGAAAGCTACAGAGCCTATGCAATGCAAAAGACTGGTAAAAAAATTAGAAATGCAAAAAACTAACGGGTTACTTATCTAAAGTAGATACGTCTGAAGAGCGATCGTACCATGCAAAGTAGTCTGCGGCTGAAAAATTCTGAGGACTATGCGTGCAGACATCATACTTAAGGTCCCTGGATTATGGCCCTACATGTGACATCCCACGCAGCTGCAACAGCCAAGCTGAAGCTTTGTATAGGAGCCGATGTACAAGTCGCCTGAAAGCAGGAAATCCCACACCAGGAATACTGCAGCATAGGAATAGGACATCTTGTCTTATATGAAATGCACACAGTAGCTATATTTCTCAATGGGCCAAAGATAGTATTTCTGAGACTATGGAGATCCATTAATCCAATATCTACTTGGTCTCCCAGGAGTTTTGGAAGGGGGTCTGGAGGGTGGGTTGTGAGAGTAAAGGCAGAGATGCACAACAAACTTGGAATGTTAAAGTACATAAAACTTTTCTGTGATGTCAATCTCGCCTTTATTTTCACTGATGGGACCGCATCCAGAGTAACCTGACTCTTGGGTGGCTCATAGGAGAGTATTCCTCAAAACCACAGAACCAAAGAGGCTCTACTCCTGGAGGCCAAATCCAGTTTGTAATGAGTAATAAAGGTATGAGGATCTGCCCACATAGCTGCAGCACAAATATTGTCCCAGGATTACCTTGCTTGAAAAGCTACTTATGTAGCTACGGACCTGGAGTCTGCCTTAACAGGAAAAGGAAGAGCCTGTTGAGTTGTAGATGTAGAATATACAAAATATGAGCCTTCTAGATAGGGTAATCTTGGAGACTGGTTGATCTTTTCTAATTTCAAAACAGGATATACAAAGTTGATCAGATTTCCTAAATCCTGAAGTTTTACGCAAGTAAAAGCATAACTGCCTATGCGTGTCCAGAAGACAGAGTATTCAACCTCTGTTCTGGTAATTCGGGAAGATGACTATAGCAGCTCAAAAGATTGATTTAGGTTACTTTCAGACAACCTTTTGAAGAAAGGAAGCACTAGTGCATAGAGAAACTCTGTCCTTATGAAAAAACAGGTATGGGAGCTTGGTAGACAAGACTTGAAACTCTTCTGGCTCGGATAATAGCCACTAAAGAGAGTGCTTTCCAAGATAGAAACTTTAAAATGTTCATAGAGGGGACAAGTGATGTTTAACATGAAATTCAGATTCCAGAGAGGAGTTGGGCTTTTGTATGGACATCTAAAAATCATCGTTCCCTTCAAAAAGGCTTTACAAAGTCTGTGTGACAATCGTAGAGCCTTTTCCTCACACGTGAACATTTGAAAATTGCTGCCAGCCTTTTCCTCCCACGTGAAAATTTGAAAATTGCTGCCCGTTGGACCAACAGAAGCAGCATCACCCTAATGAAAGTTTTCCTAGGAATTCCAGTATAGAATGTATGGATGCAGAAAAAGGAGCTGATTTTCACTTGCCCATACTACAAACTTATTCCATTTATTGTTGTACAATGTTCATGTAGACGTTTTACGTGAAAACAAAATGTGTTTTACTGGGAAGGAGAGAAGAGGAAACTTGGCGATCAAGGGAAGTGGAGCAGCCAAGCTGTCAATTTGAGGTTGTGTAGACAGGGATGTCCCATTCCCAACGGACGTGTCAGAAGGTTTGGAGCTGGGTCCAGAATCCATGGTTTGTCCAGAAGAGGCTGTAGGAAGGGAAGCCAGATTTCATGAGGCCAATAGGGTGTAATCAGGATTATCGTAGTCTCCAACAAACTTGCTTTCTGTATTGACTTGCATCCTTGGTGAGTCCCCCATGGTAGGGATCAGGGCACAGTAGTTGCTGCATTTGGCACTGATAGGTGATGCAGAGATCGCAAAAAGGCTGGCCCCATTGTCTGAAAAATCTCTTCAGCAACTTTCTGCTTGAGGGACCACTCGTGTGGCGATATGGCCCTGCTCAATTTGTCTGCAATCACGTTGCATTTCCCCAGGATGTGTGCTGCAATCAGAAAACGATTGAAGGTAGTTGCCCATTGCCAAACCCTTAGAGCTTCTCGGCAAAGAGGATAAGATCTGGTTCCTCCTTGTTTGTTTACATACCAGACTACTGACCGCTGAACTGCCATTGCTCCTAGAGGGAGAGGGTCCCGAAATGCTTGCAATGCCAAGAGCACCGGCCTCATCTCTAGGATGTTTATGTGCAAGTGAACCTCGTGTTCCTGCCAGGAGTCTTGGACAGTCTTCCCCAGATAATTCCCCCTCCCACCCTATCTGGGAAGCAGCCGTGGCTTGGGGCTGAGGGGGGATAAAAAGACGGGCTTGAGATGCTGAAGGAGAGTGAATCCACCTCTTGAGATCCTTCTTGCAGGAGCTGGTTATGAGAATCTTGAATCCTCATATGTAGGCGAGAAAGGGGAATAAGTACAATAGATGCTTCCATCTTTCCCAGAACCTGTAGCACTTATTCTGCAGTGGCTCGAATTTTCTTGAATAAGAGTTTCATATGTAAGCAGAGACTGCACACGGTCATGAGGGAAATCAGCATGGCTGTATCCATCTCTGTTCCTATAAATATTAAATTCTGAGATGGCTCTAGAGCAGATTTGTTGTAATTTATAGTAATGCCCAGGGAAGAGGAAAGCTGAAGTGTATAGTCCCTGGCCTGTCACAGAAGATGTGTGGTCAGGGCAGTTATGAGCCAGTTGTCCAGATAAGGAAACACTTAATCCCAGGCATCTCGGGTGAGTTGCCATTACTGCCTTGCATTTGGTGAACACACTGGGGGCTGTAGTGAGACCAAAGCGCAGAGCTCGAAACTGGAAATAACTGACTCCTAATCCAGAAGCGCAACAATCTTCTGGATCGCCTTTCCATTAGGATATGGTAGTACGAATTCTGAAGGACTATACAACACATCCAATTTCTTTTCTAGGAATGGAAGTATTGAAAGCAGTGTCACCATCCAGAACTTGGTCTTCACTAATTTGTTTAGTTTGCTGGCATCAAAGATAGGTCTTCAGTTCCCCGTTTTCTTTGGAACTAAAAAGAATCTAAAGTCCCAGATCCTCTCTGGTCTGCGGGGACTTCTTGGATGACTTTAGCAACTTTTGAATTTCTAATGTTGCTTTTTCCTTCCGACTGGGTGGAACATCTTCAAACGGACTTGTTTACGAGAGTGGGGAAGGAGAAAGGAAAGAATAGTTGAGTACAATGTTACCATAACCATAGATGTCCTTCTCTTCCATGTTGCAGTATTCTAGGTGTGAGATTTCCTGCCCTCAGGTGACTCGTACGTCTGCTTCTATACAAAAGATTCAGCTTAACTGCTGTAGTGTGTGTAGGACGTCACACGCAGGGCCATAAACCAAGGGGCCTTAAATGTGACATCGGCACACACAATCCTCAGAAAGTATAGTTGTGTACACTTACCATAAATGTAGATGTTAGAGTGTATTAACTGCTGCAGTCATTACATTTGGGTTATCTACTTGCAGGTAGCTCTGTTGGCCTGATTAACAAAGTCTTGGGTCCTGCGTCGGTTGCTGTCCCTTCTTCCATGACATCAGGGGTATAAAACATGCAGCCAACGCCATTACATAAGTTTTTCTTGCCCCAGATGTCAGGTGCCCCCTAATGGGAAGCAATTAAATACAAAAGTACCAAAGATATACCTCCAACAAAAAATACACCAAAAAGGCTTTTAAGCATAGTAAACGAAAGTAGAGGTATAGCCAAAAGAAGTTAGCGGGCTGCAGGGAGGGTTAACCAGGACTGCAACAGTGAACACACTTGAACATCTACATTTATGGTAAGTGTACACAACTGTACTATGTTCTTTGTGTTTCACTGTTGCAGTCATAACATTTGGGTAGATTCCCAAAGCTATGGTTAGGTGGAGGAATTAAGATAGCATTAGGGCCAGCTATAAGGCCCTGCAAGACTGCAGTGGCAAAGCCAGCTCTGGATTTAGAGAAAATTGGCAAATGATAATGCTTGGTGAAAGTATGTACAGAACTCCAGGTAGCAGCTTCTAGGATGTCCCTGGTAGGGACACCACTGAGAAAGGCTGTAGAGGTAGATGCAGCCCTGGTGGAGTGAGGTCTGATCCCCTGGGGTATAGGTTTTCCATGGTGCTTATAGCAGAAATGAATGCAATGGCCTATCCATTTAGAAATGGTTTACTTTGAAATAGCCTTCCCCTCTACCGCTGCAGCAAATGCCACCAGCAGTTCAGATTTCTTTTGAGGTTTAGTCCTGTCCAAAGAAAATCTAAGTCTGTGCACATCTAAGGAATGCAGTATCCGTTCCCCTTTATTCTGTGGATTGGGAAAGAAGGTTGGCAAATGAATGGATTGATTAAGAGCCACACTGGATACCACCTTGGGCATGAAGGCTTGATTGGTTCTGAGGGACACCCTGTCTACATGAAACATGATGAAAGGCTCCACTGCCATAAAGGCCTGTAATTCAGATACCCTTCTAGCTGAAGTGATTGCTAAAAGGAAAGCTGTTTTCCAAGAAAGAAATTTTAAGTCTGCAGTAGCAGCTGGCTCGAAAGGAGGTAGAGAGTTTCACCAAGCCAAAGTTAAGGTCCTAGGCTAGGGTGCAGCTCTCCTGGGTGGTCTCAAATTTTTGGTCCCTCTGAGGAACTGCTTGAGCAGTGGAGGACTGAAGAGGGGAGGTTCCGTGTTATAATGAGCTGAAATGGCTGAGGCGTTGATTTTAATGGAGGAAAAAGACAGGCCCTTGGGAAGCATCTCAGTTAAGTATTGTAAAATCTGGAGTAAATTGGGCACTGCTGTGCTCATCCCTTGAGACTAGTTCCAGGCACAGAATATTTTCCATTTTTCAGCATAAGAATTTCTAGTACTAGGCCTCCTTGTCTCAAATGATATCCATCACAGGTTTGCTGAGGGATGGTAAAGGAGAGATTAAGTAATTAGCCAAGCTGCAAGGTTCAGTGTTGGAAGCAGAGGGTGCAGAATCTGGTTCACCTGCTGAGACAGCAGGGAAGGAGTCTGAGGCAGGTGCCATGAAGAAAACCATGACACTGCGCAGGAGGGGGTACCAGTGTTGGCGCAGCCAGTCTGGAGCAATCAAAATCATCCTTGGTTTGTCCAGTTTGATTTTTAGCAGTACTGTGGAGAGCAGAGGGGGGGGGGGGCACAGACTGACAGGTTTTTCCAGCTGAAAGACAGAGCATCCACTTTCCAGACTTGTTTGTGGAGTGTCCTTGTGCAACATTTGTCCAATTGGTAGTTCTGGGGAGAGGCAAACCGGTCTATACCTGGGCTCCCCCATTTGCTTGTCAACATGTTGAAAATCCTTGGTTCCAGTTTCCAGTCCATGAGGTTTCTGCTTAGTCCATCTGCCAATGTATTTAATTTTCCTGGCAGGAATTGAGCTTGTAGGTGCACTTGGTAACTCAAGGCTGTGTTCCACAACGCCATGGCTAGTCTGCAGAAGGGGTAAGAACAGACACAATTTTGCAAATCTTTCCCATTTAGCCAGGCAAGACTTTCTGGTGGTAAGTTTCTTTGCCTCCCTTAGGACTGAAAGCACGTCCTCTGAGTAGTGGTGTCTGAAAAGGATCAAAATTTTATCACCCACAGAGTGAGACATCTGTGGGTGTAGTAGAGTTCCCTTGTCTTGTGACAGTAGGTACACCTTGTAGGGTAACTAAGTGATTGCCCTTGGCTAGTATGTAAAGTAGGGAGAACCAGTGCTGCCTTGGCCAGTAGGGAGTCACTAAAGATTTTTGGTTTATCCTTCTGGATTTTCAGGACTTTCTGAATCAGTTGGAATGGGCAGAAAGCATAAAGGAACTTCCCCTCCCAAGTAAAGCTGAAAGTGTCCCCTTTCCATGCTACAGGGGAGTGGGTTTTTGAGCAGAAGCTCTGCAGTTGCCTGTTTTGGGGGAGGCAAACAGGTCTATTTGTGCAGCACCCCACCAGTGGACTATGTCTAAGATGACCCCCCCAGCTCAGCATCCATTCGTGTTGAGGCGAGGAAGTCCTGTTCAAGAGGTCTGCTTGGTGGTTGCCCTGTGAGGGAATGTAGACCGTTTGCAGGACTAAGTTGAGCCAGGATGCTAAGTCCCATATCAGCAGGGATAGACTGCACAGCTGATAGGCCTTTGTTCCTCCATTCTTGTTGAGGTACCGCATCACCATGGTGTTGTCTGTGACAATCTGGAGAACCCCTGGAACCAGAAAGTACAGTTTTGTACACTTACCATAAATGTAGATGTTGAGTGTATTCACTGTTGCAGTCATTACATTTGGGTTATCTGCCTGCAGGTAGCCCTCAGCCGGAATGAATACCAGTGTTTTGGATTCCCGCGTCGGATGCTGTCTGTTCTTCTATGACATCAGGTCGTCAGGTGTATAAAACATGCAACCGATGCCATTACATCAGTTTCTTGCCCAAGATGTCAGGTGCCCCCACAGTGGGAAGCAATTCTATGTTATGTTACACTTCCATCAAAAACAAATACACCAAAAAGCTTAAAACAAGAAGGAAAGGTAGAGCCAAGAGAAGTCAGGGGCTAGAGGGGGGGTAACCAGGATTGCAACAGTGAATACTCTCTAGCATCTACATTTATGGTAAGTCTACACAACTGTACTATGTTTGTTTCACTGTTGCAGTCATTACATTTGGGTTGATTCCCAAAGCTATGGAAGGGAGGAGGAACAGTGAAACAAAGAATATCAGCAACAGTGACAGTGTCACCCTGGAACATCACCCTCTGAATTTTTATCCCTGGGATAATAATTTGCCCTTTATCATGGCTTAATTGCATAGTGGTCTGCCATTGTTTCATGGTCACTTTAATATAGTCAGTGTAGGGTGCATCTTATACATTTTTAAGCACTCTTATCCATGAATGCGGGAAAGTATCAAATGCTTTTTTTGTAGTTAATCATGCCATACTGTGATTCTTTTCCTTTTTACACTTCTCCACTACGACTAACAACTGATTCTTTGTTCCATACAACTTTCTTTTATTGCCCTTTTATTCTTCTGCCATAACTGAGTTTCCTTCTAAATGACTATAAACTGTCGGCATCAATTTCTGTGCATAGTTTATACGTCGTCAGAAGGCAAGTTATTGGCCTAATTTTTGGGGTGGCTTACAGGTTCACTCAATGAGTATTGTTTTACCGGTTAGCCAGATTGGTGTCTGTCCAGGGGTGCGCATATAAATTCTTACTCATTGCTAGGTCTTCATGCAAAGATGTTAATACTTTTAACCAAAAGTTAGGTACTGCATCTGAGCCTGAGGTTTTCCAGTTAGACTTTTCTTAACTTTGTTTTATTCTCTCTGGTTGTTACTTCATCCCATTTCATATCCTGTACCTTTAAATTTATTTTTTTTCTTTTGCTTCTTTTATCCATTTCACATCTTTGTGTTCCACAGGACTGTCATAGATACTTCTCCAAAATGCTTTTTTGGCAGTCTTTCAATTCCTTTTACCTCGTCTCCCAACTTTTTTGGGTCATCACTAAACTGCTTATTTTGTACTTTTCCTTTCTATTTATCTACGTCTCTTCTAAGTTTTTCCACCTGTGCTGAAATCTTTCATTTGAAATAGTGCATACTGCGCACTGCTTTTATCACATCTTAGTATTTTTGTTTATCTATTCCCTCTTCTATAGTCCAATGACACTTGTCGTAATTGCTTTATATTTTTCTCTATTCAATACTTCCATGATGGTATTAGATTTCTCCCCTTCCTTTGCCTCACTACCCTGTGCTCTTGTAAAAAGTACAGTTGTGTACACTTACTATAAATGTAGATGTTAGAGTGTATTCACTGTTGCAGTCATCACACTTGGGTTATCTGCCTGCAGATAGCCCTCAGTCGGCCCGAATACCAGAGTCTTGGGATTTCTGTGTCGTTTGCTGTCACCTCATCCATGACGTCAGGGGTATAAAACATGCAGCAGACGCCATTACATCAGTTTTTCTTGCCACAGATGTCAGGAGCCCCCAAAATAGGAAGCAATCAAATGGTGTGGAACACCTCCAGTAAAAAGTAAATACCATTTCCATAAGATAAGGGCAAAAAAGAGGATATGTAGAAAGCACAGAAAGACATGGGGCTGGAGGGACGGTAGCCAGGACTGCAACAGTGAATACTCTCAAACATATACATTTATGGTAAGTGTACACAACTGTACTATGTTCTTCGTGTTTCACTGTTGCAGTCATCACACTTGGGTTGATTCCCAAAGCTGAGGAAGGGAGGAGGCAGTCAAGAAGTAGTAGGGCTGGCTAGCAGGCCTTGTAAGACTGCTGTGGAAAATCCAGCTCTGGATTTAGAAAAGATAGGCAAGTGGTAATGCTTGGTGAAGGTGTGTACAGAACTCCAGATTGCAGCTTCCAGGATTGTCCCTGGTAGGGACTCCCCTGAGAAAAGCTGCAGAGGTTGAGGTAGCCCTAGTGGAATGAGGCCTGATCCCATGTGGGGTAGGTTTTCCATGGTGTTTGTAGCAGAAATGGATGCAGTGTGCTATCCATTTAGAATGGTTTGTTTCGAAATGGCCTTGCCCTCTGCCACTGTAGCAAAGATGACCAGCAGCTGGTCAAATTTTCTGAAAGGTTTAGTCCTGTCAAGGTAGAACCTGAGCTGTCTGTGCATGTCCCAAGGAGTGCAGGATCCTTTCCCCTTTATTCTGAGGATTAGGAATAAAGGTTAGCAAATGGATGGATTAGTTTAAAGCCACACTGGAGACTACCTTGGGCATAAAGGATGGGTTAGTCCTGAGGGGAAACCCTGTCAGCATGGAAGATAATGAAGGGTTCTACAGCCGGAAGGGCCTAGAACTCAGACACTCTTCTTGCTGAAGTGATGGCTAGCAGTAAGGCTGTTTTCCAAGAGAGGAATTTTAACTGCACTGTAGCAGCAGGCTCAAAAGGGGGAAGCATGAGCTTCTCTAGTACAAAGAGAAGGTCCCAGGCAGGAGTGGGAGCTCCTCTTGGGGGTCTTAAATTGTTAGCTCCTCTCAGGAACTGTTTGATCAGAGGGTGAGAGAAGAGGGGTCGCTCAGTATTGCAATGAGCTGAGATGGCAGAGGCATGAATCTTAATTGATGAGAAGGATAGGCCTTTGTGGAGAAGCTCTGCTAGGTAATCTGGGATTTGAGGCAAGGAGGGCACGGCTGTGTCCTCCCCTTGAGACTGGCTCCAAGAACAGCATCTATTCCACTTTTCTGAATAGGATTTCCTAGTACTGGGCCTCCTGGCCTCAAGGATAAGATCCAGCACCCATTTGCTGAGGGTTGCTGGTGATGTATTGAGGGAATAAGCCAGGCTGCCAGTTTCAGGGTTTGCAGCTGAGGATGCAAAATCTGTCTCCTGCTAGTACAGCAGAGGGGGTCTGATGTAGGTGCCAGGGTGGCACTGTTGTCAGACTGAGTAGGAGTGGGTACCAGTGCTGGCGTGGCCAGTCTGGTGCAATAAGGACTGTCCCTGGCCTGTCCCGTTTGATCGAGGAGTACTTTTGGAAGGAGGGGCAGAGGGGAAAAGGCATAGATTGAGAGGTTTTCCCATGTGAAGGATAGAGCATCCACTTCCCAAGCTTGGCTCTGGGGAATTCTGGTGCAAAATTTGTTTAGTTGATGGTTTTAGGGAGATGCAAAGAGATCCCACCTGTGTATTAGAAGTTTGAATGAGTTTTGTTAGTTTCCACTCGTGTGGGTCCATTAGATTTCTGCTTAAGTAATCTGCCAGTGAATTTTGTTTGCCTGGCAGGAATTAAGCTTGCAGGTGCACTTGGTTGCTTAAGGCTGTGTTCCACAGAGCTATGGCTAACCTGCAGAGTGGGTAGGAACGAGTTCTCCCCTGCTAGTTTATGTACCACATAACTGCGGTGTTCTATCGGTTGTCCTGGCAGGATAAGGTATTTGAAAGCTGTCAGTGCATTCTGTACAGCTAACATTTCTTTTTGGTTGATATGCAGATGAATTTGTCCTGGGCTCCATTTGCCTGCCATGTGAGCCCCCCATGCATAGTCTGATGCATCTATTGTTAGAGTTTGGAAGGCGGGGGGTTGTGAGAAAGGGAGTCATTTGTTGTGCTTGCAAGCTTCTGCCCACCAAAGGAATGAAAGGAATCACTGTTTCCAGGTCCTGGGAATGTTGACACCAGAGACTTAAAGTACCGCTGACATTTCCTTATATGCAGTCTTGCATATGGAATCAGAATACATGAGGCCATGAACCCAGGGGCTTGCAGTATTTTTCTTGCAGATAGCTCGGTTTGGGTGGCCAGTAGTTTGAAAGTTGTCAAATAAACTTGCTTTTCTGGAATGAGGAATGCCATCTGGGAAGTTGTGTTCAAGCTTGCTCCCAGGAATACCATCGTTTGGCTGGGTACCAGATGTGATTTATTTTAGTTGATAGTATACCCCAGAAAAGGTAGGAGTCTCTTTACAAACGTCAGGTGCTGAAGCAGCAATTCCTGTCTGTCCGCCTGAATCAGGCAATCGTCCCAAGTATGGGTAAATTTGAATATTTCTCTGCCTGCAGTAAGCAATGGCTGGAGCCAGGCACTTTGTGAATACCCTGGGGGCAGTAGATAAGCCAAAGGGAAATGCAGAGAACTGACTGCATAGAGCCTGCCCTGAAACGTAGATATTTCCTGCAAGATTCCCTTACAGGGATGTTCAGATAAGCTTCTTTTAAGTCTAGGGTGACTAGCCAGGAGTCCTTGGTTAGCATAGGAAGGAGCTGTAGAGTGTAAGCATTTGAATTTTGGTACCACCAGGAAGGTGTTTAGGGATGACAGATTCAGAACAGGGCACGAAGAGGTCTCTTTCCTGGGCACCAGGAATAGCCTGGTGTAGAAACCCTGTCCCCTTTACCCTGTTGGCACAGGCTGAATAGCCCTGACACTCAGAAGAGAAAGTACTTGTTTTTTGGGCCTTTGTCCGTTGGTTTGGAGGAAGATCTGGCAAGCTACTTGGGGTTGGCAAAGAGTAGAAATAAACACTATCTCAGGGATACAGATTATAAGACCCATCAGTCCTGGGTAATATTCTCCCAGTTTTTTGCATGCAAGGCGAGATTTCCTCCTAAGACTTCAAGTACTTGGGCATGGCTGGGAAGGATTAAGGACAAGTCATTGTGAACTTTTTCCATAGGGGGGTGGGATACCACTCCCAGTTTTTGAGGAAGAAGCACTCCATTGTTTAGATCTGTGTATACCCTGAGACTGTAGTCTTTGTGGTCTGTTGCCCCTGAGTTTGGGCTGAGAAGGTCTGGAAGAGACTGGAAAGGACCAGTTTTTTGAAGGCCAATGCCTACTGAATCTAGGTGGTTATACCTGTAAGAAATTTAACAGTTTGCATGGATTTAGCCTTTTACTCCATCTTTTTAAGAACTTCTGCTTTAGAGCCAAACATTCTTGGTTTAATGGAGCATCAAGTAATTTTGCCTTGACATGCTTTACCAGAAAGGCTCATCCAGACTCTGCTACACTTTGCTGTGAAGGAAAGGTTAGTTTGCTTTTATTTTTTGTATTACTGTATTGCCTTTCTATATTTTGAATACTGTAGTTTGTTTTCTTTACCTTGTGTTTTGCTGGCATTCTGTTTTAACAGCATATTAAAATTTCAAAAGAGACCACAGCTCTCTGTTCTGAGTCTGGCAGAATTTTTTCCCGCCCTCCCATCCATTTAAGTTGGATTGTTAAATACCACTGTCTTTCTAGTTGCCTGCCTCATGTTAATCTGACCATATATCTCATTTCTCTCTACTTTCACTGGCTTATGTGAGTAATCACAAAATCATCATTTTTGAAATCCCACCCCTTCAATTATTTAAATTTATTGGCCATCCTACAGTATTTCATAGTACCAAAATACAAAAGTGACCACCCCTTTCAATCCATCTTGCTGTTTTAAAAATAGTAACTCTCCACTAAACCTTAACTTTTTAAACAGGTAAAACTCAAGTTACCTACTTTCACATCTAACTTCTCTAGTGCACACTGCAGAGTGCATTCTTTTCAATCTTACCTTTAAGCATCCCTGTGACTAGCACTTTCTCTAATACCTGCTGGAAAGCACTAGGAAGCCTTAAACTCATACAAACACTGAACTCTCCTTGTTAACAAGGAGAAATTAATAGTAGGCACTAAACAGCCTATAATTGCAAAGTACCTTGCTAAGAAAACAGCTCCTATACTTTACAAAAAAAAAAAAAAGCCCCAAACCAGGCATGTCCAAGGGTCAGCTTCCGGTGATTTCTCCTGTCCACCTAGTGAATCTGGGCATACTGGGGCAATGCAGCAATTGCCTCATGTACAGAGACAACCCTCTCCTCCTACCACCCAACACTACAACCTGTGAGAGATGTACTTATAGCCAAAATGGAAGCAAAGCTCTCTCCACCCAAGATTGTGCTAAACATTCAAGAGAAGGTCAACACCCACACTACACCTCAAGCAACACATAGCCCTTCTAAACCCGCACCACCAACACCCACATATAGCAACACTAAATCCACATATGCAGAGGCCCTTAACTGTAACCTGCCCAAGCAACAAAGACCTCTGAAGCTGAAACGCAAACAAACACCAATCACAACCAATGTGTCACAGTTCACAACACCAGTGTGCCACCCAGCAACAGCCCCTAAGGCAAGACAATGTACCTAACACTTTAGTCATAGGTGACTCTATAGTCCGGCACACTGATGTCCCTCTCACCAGGTTGAATAAGGAGAAAATTAGTCAGCTGCCTGTCAGGTGCCAGGATCCGCCACATAACGCATGCACTCAAGTCACTCCACAACAAGTACAAATATGACTCTGTCATTGTCCATGTTGGAGTGAATGACTTGAGACGTACCTCCCTGGACTACATGAAAAGAGACATGGAAGAGCTCTCGGATCTTGTGGCCCAGGCAGGTATGACCCTAGCCCTGAGTAGCATCCTGCCTTCGCCCAGAATGATACCACAATATAAGGATAAAATGATTGACTTCAACAATTGGCTAAGCTTATGGTGTCATTCAAAGGGGATCCAGTATCTGTCTGCCTGGGATGACATGATTGACAGACCACGATGCTTTGCCAGAGATGGTCTGCACCCGTCGCCCCTGGGATTCAGGTTACTGGCCAAGGCTCTTGTCACCCCTATAGTGCCTTTTTAGGCAAACTTCAAAGGACAAAACCACCACCGTAACAGGTACAAGCATGCAAAATCTGAAGGTAATGCTACTCAATGCTAGAAGTCTAAACCTCAAAATGCACTCTCTCGAGGCACTCCTAAAAATGGAGAACATCGATATCTGTGCAGTAACTGAGACCTGGTTCAAGGCTCCAAAGAGCACCCCTGCAATACCAGGCTACAACTCTTACCACACTTTTCGGCCACCAAACCAGGACCGAAACACTAAAGGTGAAGGAGTGTCAATATTCACCAAGGATATTCACACCACCAGGCTAGTTGGCCAACACAATGTGTCTGAAATTCTCCAAGTGCAACTAACACTAGGTAAGACTGCAATCCAAATTGTAGCTTGCTAGAGATCCCCCACCATACCCCAAGATTCTCACTACACCTTTCTAAACATACTGGAAAATATTAAGATAGAACCAAACACCCTAATACTGGGTGATTTTAACTACCCTGCCATTAACTCAGAAAACTACTCATGTCCCAACACCTTTGCGCAACGGTTCTTGGAATTCATAAATTCCAACGCCCTGGATCAACTAATCCATAGTCCCACCAGGGGCTCCAATATCCTAGACCTGGTCATTACCAACATGGGAAATCAATGCTCCATACCTATGGTCACCCCCTCATTAGTCAGGTCTGACCATAAGCTAATCACCCTTAACATCCACATCCCACCCCATCCCCCAGTAAAGAAGCCACCATAAAAATCTTCTCCAAAGCCAACTTCATGCTACTCAAGTCAGAAGTGACGAACTTCATGACACCCATGCAGACAGGAACTGAAAGTTCAACTGCTGAATCCTAGACTAAGGCACTGTACGAGCACATGCACTCATGCATGAATCGTGCCATCCCAAATAGAACCAAAATGCTCTCATCCAAAAAAGGAAGCCAATCTGGTGGTCCCCTGCCATAAACAAACTTTACAAAAGGAAGAAACTTTTGCAGAAAAGAGGAAAATCCCAGGATGCAAAAAACTCCCTTACCAGCCTCAGTAAGAAACTGAGATGCCTCAAAATCCTCCAAAGCTAGTTACGAAAATAAAATTGCCAAAGATTCCAAAGACAACCACAAAGCATTCTATAACTATGTCAAGAATCTAAATGACAATGCTCAGATCTGCTCTGAGCTAAAACAGAATGGCATTAAATATACTGATCCGAAGGATATTGCCAATATCCTGGTAGATAGATTCAGTGCCAACTTCACCCCCCTCTCACCCCCTAAATGGCCCATCTCAATACCAGAAGATTGCCAAATTCCAATAATAACGGCCACACAGGTACAAAACGCACTCTCTAAAGCCAAGAATACAGCACCCATGGGACCAGATGACATCCCGGGCTGTGTACTACATGAACTACAACATGAACTGGCACCTCACCTAAGTGTCATGTTTAATCATAGCCTCACCTCAGGTTTCGTGCCCACTGAGTGGCGCAGAGCTACAGTTATCCCAATCCACAAGGGGGGATCCACCTTGGATCCCGGAAACTACCGTCCCATCAGTCTGACAAGCCTTATCTGCAAGGCCATGGAGCGTATTATCATGGAACTTATAAACAAAGACATTGGCAACCTTCAAACACTGGACCCCACCCAGTTTGGGTTTGTGAAGGGCCGATCTGGTCTCCTGAACCTGACTGACTTCTTTGAATCAGTCTCCAGAGCTATGGACAAGGGTAAGGTGGTCCACACAGCCTATCTAGACCTGGCCAAGGCCTTTGACACCATCCCCCACTCTGGAATCATAGATAAACTTACTAAGTTGGGCATTAATCCCTATGTCACCCAATGGGTTGCTAAATGGCTTACTGATAGAACACACACTGTAAAAGTAGAAGACTCCAAATCCAGCTCCAGACAAGTGACAAGTGGAGTACCTCAGGGTTCAGTCCTGGGGCCGCTCTTGTTTGGCATCTACTTCTCTGAAGTACAGGTCAACACTAAGGGACTCTGGCTAACAAAGTTTGCAGATGACTGCAAACTGGGAGCCATTATTGAATCCCCAAATGATGTGGATACTCTACAAAAGGGCCTTACAGAAACAGATGCTTGGTGCCAGAGCCATGGGCTCAGGCTCAATGCAAAGAAATGTATTGTTATCCCCTTTGGGAAAAAACATGTATCCATGAATTACCATATAGGTGGCAGTACACTAAACAGAGTGTGATAAGGGACTTAGGGACACAGGTGGACAGTGGTCTCACCTTCGATAACCACATCGCCACAACAGTCAGGAAATCCTTCTATGTGACACACCTCATCACGAAGGGCTTTTCATCCAGAAAAAAGGAGGTAATTGTCCCACTGTACTCATCCCTCATTAGACCCATTATAGAATACAACGCCTCACTTGGTATGTACCTCTCAAGACATCTGCAACAACTGGAAAGGCCTCAGAAATACCTCACTAAAAGAATCACAGGCCTAAAGCAGATGCCCTACGCTGACCACCTTAAAAAACTCCAGCTATACTCTGTCGCATATAGTCTACTCAGAGGCGATCTCTGCTTAACATACAAGGCCATGTCAAACCCAGAGCTGTTGGACATGCTACACTTAAAGAAATCACAATCCCTCAGAGCTACACGCTCCAGGGATCTAAACCTTGTCATCACAATAAACAAAACATGCTGGAGGGATAGGTTCCTGACCCAGAGACTCTCCAGACTCTGGAATAGACATGTAAAGCAGAGTGCCTCTTTGGACCTCTTCAAGAGGAACCTTGACGATTGGATGGGAGAAAGGAAATTCACCCCAGGGATCACGTCAGTCGCCCTGCTAGACAGGGGTCCAGGAAAGTAAACAATGTGGGAAGAAATAGCCAGGGAATTGTTATGGCTAGGCTTGTATAGGCCCTAGGGCTGATAGCCTAGTACCAACCTATGAACATGGTCTGGCAAGATTTGTTCCTTCAAGCCAAGCATGCCTTCTCAGAACAGACCCAGTGACAGCAGCCCTGCAAGATGCTTCTAAGGCAACAAAACCACACTGCAAAGTATGTTTACCAACTTGGTTTGCAGAATGCATCAAGTCTTGTAAGTCCTTATTTTCTGCACAATCAGGAATCAACTTTTTTCTTCAATTAGATCAACATGCTGTTGGTACTTCAACATGTGAAACTGGCTATTTAAAGCCCTGATGGCAAGAGTTAGAGATATAAGCCTCCTTGCACCCCATCTGTCTACAGCCCTGGAATCCCTGTCCGAAGGGGTAGGTTTTTGGCTGTAGAAGCCTTAATACCTTTAGGTCCCTGGGAAATGGTCTCTGGATCCGCGGTGGGATTTTGAGAGAGAAATTTGTGAGAGTCAGGTACTCCTGCAGTATCTGTCAGGTTTTCTAGGAGCAGGTGGTTAAGTATCAGGGGTAAGACTGGATTCCATGAAGACATCTACAATATCCAGGGATAGGGGGAATAGCTAGAGCCCTATGCTGAGGCAAGTCTAAAAATTCCCAGTCTCTTTTTGGACTGTGGGTAGCCCTGGCACTCCCAGTGGAAATGCTCTCTTAGGGTATGCAAGGTTTCACCAAAAGAAAGGTCCTCGGGGGGGGGGGTTGAGGGAATTGAATCCTCTGCATCGGCGAACTCTGGGGCCTGAGAAATTCGGTAGATTTAGTCATTAACTAAGTAGTCTGTTTGATACGAACATTGGAAGGTCTGAATACACCCTCAGAAGCCGGTGCCTGCACAGCAGCTCTGGACCCATCCAAGGCAGACACATCCACAGGTTCCATAGTCGAAGAAACATCTCGCGGCATACCGGACTCCGAATGGGTCTCAGTAGAGGCCTGTAAATCTGTAGAAGCAGGTAACGGGCTGCGAAAGTGCCAGAGTACCAGCGGACTGGCAACTAGCTTAACGGAAGCATAATCGGCAGTTTTGGACCTATGCGTGTTTGATACGAACATTGGAAGGTCTGAATACACCCTCAGAAGCCGGTGCCTGCACAGCAGCTCTGGACCCATCCAAGGCAGACACATCCACAGGTTCCATAGTCGAAGAAACATCTCGCGGCATGCTGGACTCCAAATGGGTCTCAGTAGAGGCCTGTGAATCCGTAGAAGCGGGTAACGGGCTGCGAAAGTGCCCGAGTACCAGCGGACTGGCAATTAGCTTAACAGAAGTATCATCAGCAGTTTTGGACCTATGCAGACTGTCTTTATCTTTGCGTTTTTTCAGATCATCGGTAGTCAGATGGCTTACTGAAGGCATTTCAGAATACGGAGAACGAGAGCGAAAGAATTTAGAGACAAATAGCCCGACAATGAATAGTTCAGGCATTGAACAAGGCACAAAACAAACAGCGAGGGATGTCGTGGTCTGGGCCTTAACAGGTGACGCAGTAAGAATGAAAATTTAACTTATTTGCTTTCCAAGACAATTGTTAACTTTTTCTGACATCGGTTAGAGCAAGAAAAAAGGATCCCCAACGGGGTACTTAGCGTTAGAAGACTTCAGGTTTGAAACTAAAAAGAAAACTTCAGGCAGCTGCCAACCAGCACTTGTGAACTGCTTCAGTTTCCCACGCAACAAGAAAAGCTGATGTAATGGTGTCTGCTTCATATTTTATACCCCTGACCTGACGTCATAAGGCGACAGCATCCGACGCAGAAATCTCAAGAGACTGATATTCGGGCCGACTGAGGGCTAACTGCAGGCAGATAACCCAAGTGTGATGACTACAACAGTGAAACAAAAAACATCTTTCAGTTATTAATTTAGCTACAGATTAACTTATCCTGTTCACTTCTGTTATATTGCATGGATCTCTATGGACAGTACTAATTACTGTGTTCATTTGTTTTATAAGAGTTCTGACTTTTGGGGATTTAATCTTCTGCAGTCTACTTCTTTCACTGATTTTGATATATCTATTTATGTCCATTAAAATCAAGAAACTCTTCCATTAGTTTATTTTCTTCTAGACTGAGGGTACATCCTTTGTTTTCCACTTCCTGCAGGCATTCTACAGAAAGTTCTACAGCATCTTCCTGTGGCAACTTCTCTTCAACTTCATCCTATGCCATCCATTGCTCTGTCATGGGAACTCAATGGCTTATCACTCAACAGTGACTGCAGAGTTTCCACAGTCTCCTGTTCCTTCCCTTGCCGTCTAGCTTCAAGTGAACCTTTATACTGGTTTCCTATGTAAGGCTCCAAAATATCTTGATACGGCACTTGACCAATTGTTTCCTGTTCCACTGGTTTCCCCTTAATTTGTATATCCATTGCTCTCTATCCTGTTGTATTGCTTTCTGCATTAGATTTTCTACACTGAATCCTTCACTTTTGCAGGTGTTCCATAACCTCAATGTCTATTTCTTTAACTTCTCCATTACTGATCTCCTTTTCTATTTTGCTTTGTCTTATTTTTTGTACTGTAAAAGTTTTCCATATCTGGATTCCTTTGCCTGTATTTCTCTTCAAATGTGTTTGACGCTGCTCTTTTTGTATTGGTTAGTTTTGCTTTCTCCTTTGCATAAGTACTGTAACCATAGTAATCTTTCTTTCCCATGTCCATATTTCATCAGATGTCTCTATCTTCCTGCTTCTCCCTACTCTGGGGACTCCAACATGCTGTGATGTAGTCTGTTAGACTTTCTAAATTAAATCCTTCACTTAGACGCTCCATAACTTCAACTTTTATTTCTTCAACTTCTGCTTTACTAATCTTTTCCAAATTCCATCTTTATGATATTAATTTTATTGCAAAATTTTCTGTATCTGGATGCCTTTGCCTGTATTTCTTTTCAAATATCTTTACGGCTGCCTTCTCTATTATTAACTTGGCTTTCTCCTTTGCATAAATACTGCACCATATCAAACCTTTCCCATATCCACATTTCTTTTATACTTTTGTGTCTAGGTTTTGTTTACATTTTCGCACTTCCTCAGATGCTTCTTTTCCAGACAGATCAAAATTTCTTGATCTACATACGTTTTTTTCAAAAATCTGTTGCATTAACAAATTTTTTACGCTTCTAACCATTTTTCCTGTGAAAGTATTTCTTTCCTCTAATTTCTCTCAATCTGTTTGTATATCTTCTGTCTGGAAATTCTTGGCTTTTGCACATTAGTAATACATAATTTCTTTATCTTCAATAGTCCACTGTCGTCTTTATGGCTCTTTTGTGGCCCATCAGTTTTTGTGATTTTTGTGAACTGCTACTTCCTTCAACAGAGGGAGCCATCCTCCCCCTGGGCCTGGCCCCATTATAGGAATGTTTTCAGATCCCCTTCAGAAAAGCTATGCAGAGTTTGCGGGAGATCAGGGACAAGTTTTTTGCCAATGTAAAAATCAGAGATTGCAGCTAACTGAGCTTTAATTGTTGAGACAAGCTACTCCCCTATGAAAAGGGGGAGCCAAAAATTAAACGAGAGTGGACTGGTGCAGTGAAGGATCTACATTATGCTGTTGAGCCCAAGATACAAATCTTTTCCATTTGCTCCTATAAAGTTTGAGTGGAAGATTTATGGGAGGATAGCAAGATGACAGACTGGCGAAGAGAGCATAAGCTGTCTGGCTATTAATGGAAATGGAGAAACCAAGCAGTCAGCCTGACGGTGGATAAAGTGGGATGAACCAGTCCCGTCAGATGTGACAATAGGTCTGGAGTGGGATCCTGAGTCCAAGGTTTCTGAGTAAATGAAGCCAAATGAAGGGAAGCCACATTTGTCAAGGCAAAAAAACAGGGCAATGAGGATTACCGTTCTCTTCAACTTGTTTGCTTTCTGGAGAAACATGGGAATCAAGGGAGTTGGGGGAAAGGCATACAGTAGGCCGTGAGAAAGGCATACAGTAGGCCGTGAGAAAGGCATACAGTAGGCCGTGAGAAAGGCATACAGTAGGCCGTGAGAAAGGCATACAGTAGGCCGTGAGAAAGGCATACAGTAGGCCGTGAGAAAGGCATACAGTAGGCCGTGAGAAAGGCATACAGTAGGCCGTGAGAAAGGCATACAGTAGGCCGTGAGAAAGGCATACAGTAGGCCGTGAGAAAGGCATACAGTAGGCCGTGAGAAAGGCATACAGTAGGCCGTGAGAAAGGCATACAGTAGGTCGTGAGAAAGGCATACAGTAGGCCGTGAGAAAGGCATACAGTAGGTCGTGAGAAAGGCATACAGTAGGCCGTGAGAAAGGCATACAGTAGGCGTGAGAAAGGCATACAGTAGGCCGTGAGAAAGGCATACAGTAGGCGTGAGAAAGGCACAGAGTAGGGCGAGAGAAAGGCATACAGTAGGCCGTGAGAAAGGCATACAGTAGGCCGTGAGAAAGGCATACAGTAGGCCGTGAGAAAGGCATACAGTAGGCCGTGAGAAAGGCATACAGTAGGCCGTGAGAAAGGCATACAGTAGGCCGTGAGAAAGGCATACAGTAGGCCGTGAGAAAGGCATACAGTAGGCCGTGAGAAAGGCATACAGTAGGCCGTGAGAAAGGCATACAGTAGGTCGTGAGAAAGGCATACAGTAGGCCGTGAGAAAGGCATACAGTAGGCCGTGAGAAAGGCATACAGTAGGCCGTGAGAAAGGCATACAGTAGGCCGTGAGAAAGGCATACAGTAGGCCGTGAGAAAGGCATACAGTAGGCCGTGAGAAAGGCATACAGTAGGCCGTGAGAAAGGCATACAGTAGGCGTGAGAAAGGCATACAGTAGGCCGTGAGAAAGGCATACAGTAGGCCGTGAGAAAGGCATACAGTAGGCCGTGAGAAAGGCATACAGTAGGCCGTGAGAAAGGCATACAGTAGGCCGTGAGAAAGGCATACAGTAGGCCGTGAGACCAATCGTGTATCACAGCATCTCTCGGAGACTCACCCATCGGGGGTATTAGGGCAAAGTAACTACTGCATTTGTTCGTGGGGGATGCAAAGAGGTCGTAGCAAAGCTGGCCCCACTTAAGGAAAATTTTTTCCGCCACTTTTGGTTGAGGGACCACTCGAGGCATTAGGATGGATCATCTCAACTTGCCCACTATTCACAATGGACTTTCCCAGAATGTGCGCTGCTACAAGAAAGCATTTGGATAAGACTACCTATCACCACACAGAGCTTCGATACAGAAGGTATGATCTGGTTCCTCTCTGTTTATGTACCAGACTGGTCTATATTAAAAAATCGAATAGGTGTTTCAGTGAAAACCTCTTGATAGACACGTAATGAGCAAACGCTCAAAACAGCGATTTCTTTTCTGGGAAAGAAATCGCTTGGCCATCCCCGTGTTTGTCCCTTTCCTCACTGTAGTGCAATATCAGAGTTGGTGTATTTAGTTGGGGGGGGTGCAGCCCCCCCCCCACGCTATGTTTGAAAGTGCGCACGTTTGTGCTATGGTTTCTTTCCCAGGGAAAGCAATAGTTGTTTTAAGCGTTCATGCTTTAATGCATTCGCTCTTTATGTGTCGACCAAGAGGTGTTTGCTGAAACACCTCTTCGGTCTTTTAATATAGACCCGTACCAGACTACCAACAAGTTGTCTGAACTAGCCACTATTCCTTCAGGGAAAGCATTCTGAAAAGCCTACTACTTTAGAAGCACTGTTCCCATCTCCAGGATGTGTGTAAAACTGGCCTCGTTGGCAGACCAGGTGCCAGACATTCTTCCCTAGATTATGCCCCCCCATCTAGGAAGCATCCATCACCGTGGCCTGCGGCTGGGGGGAAACAAAGGGTCAGCTTTGTGTTAGTGGAGTGCAATAAATCCAGCAGGACAGCTCTCTTGCAGGTGTCCATGATGAGAATCTGGTAGGACATAGGCCGGTAGAGAATTGACCACTGTGCAACTAGCACCCATTGTAGTATTCACATGTAAAACCTCGCTAGTGGGACAAAATTAATAGCTGCTGTCATTGACCCAAAGCCTGCAAGACGTAACGGGCAGCTATCATCCTGTTTTGAAGCAGCATGTAAGGTTGGCTTCTGACTGTACCCTGGGGGATGGAAGTTTTGAGACTGACGCGTATCTAAGACTGCTCCTACAACTCCAGTGGTTAAGGTTCCAACTGAGATTTTTCTAAATTTATCGTTATGCCTAGTTCTGTACAGATGTGGACAACAGTCTCTTGCTTGGATAGGTAGATGCCTGGTTGAGACAGAAATGAGCTAGTGGTCTAACTAGGAAAATGTGCAGAATCCTTGTTTCAGGTGAGCTAACAGTGCCATGCATTTGGTGAACACTCTGGGGGCAGTACTGAGACCAAAGGGCAGTGCTCTGAACAGGTAAGGACAGTCTCCCAGCCGGAAGTGTAAAGGTCTTCTGGAACACCTGTCCATCTTTACATGGTAGTATGCATCCCGAAGGTCTATGAAGCACATCCATTTTCCCTGTACAAAAAAGTATGGACTGTACAGTGACCATTTGGAACTTTTGGTGAACTGACTTTAGTCCGAAATCCATTATGACACCAGTCCCGTTTTCTTTGGAAATAAAAAATAACCCTAAGTTCAGAATCCTCTTTGGTCTAGGGGGACCTCTTGGATGACCCTTGTCTACCAGCTTTTGTATCTTAACTGTATGATCCATTTGGGTGGAACATCCAGGATTTCCTTGGTTGGGGGAGGTTGATGGAGAAAGGGTATTAGGTAACTGGTTATTATCCTCTGCACCCATGTCGATGGTTAGGTTTAGTCAGGCTCTCCATTGCAGGGATAGTTGACCCCAGACTGCCTCCAGAGGCAGGCAATCAGGCCCGTCTACAGGAATGCTGGAAGGGTTTCCTAAAGAAAGGTTCCCCGGAACCTTGGTTCTGCAGGTCTCCTCTGCCACTAAGATGGCATCTTCCAGAATTGCCCCCCCGTCTCTGGTGGAACTCTCTCTCCACGTGTGTTAAGACACTTGTGATATCTTGAACCACATTTTGCCACCACCTCTAACTCTGGATATGGTCTGTAGGCTGGAAAAATGTATGCCACAGCAGAAAGGGTCTTACCCTCCTTTTCACACTTGGATGGTGTATCTTTGACCTTGGAACCAAAAAGGGATGTGCAGTCAGAGTTGATGAACGAAGACTTAAAAGGCTCCTACCATTTTGCTCGTTCCCTCAGGTGCGTTTGATATGAGCCTCATGGAAGAGTTAACTACAGAATGTAGGGTTGCCAACTGGGAAGCAACCTTCTCAGACCCCTTCAACTACAGCTCCCTCAAAGGTATATGCAAGCTTTTTGATCAGATCCCTCTGAAGGATAGTAAAATGGGAAAGGTAATTCAATGATTTAAGACAAAGGTCACCGAACAGAAAACTCGCTTCCTGCATCTATTGTCTCTAAAGCCTTATCAGGGGGATAGTGGAACCCTCCTCTAAAGAGTTCCTTCTTGGTAGCTGCCACCACGACCATGGCATCTACTGCAACCCCTTTAATCCAAAACTTTGCCTTCTGGAGTGAAAATTTTGTTTGGTCTCCTGGGAGTTGGCTGAATGGAGTCTGGGCTCTCCAATGCCTGCCGAGAAATCAAATTTATGAGCTAGATGGACAGAGTCAACCAAGAGGTAGAAATGGGATCCAAAGGCCACTTTGCCAGCCACCTCTGTTTCAAGATCTCCAAGATGTCTCCCAAGGAAACATCTTCTGGAGGGTGACCATGGGGGATCTTCCCCCTCACAGAGGTGTCATCCATGACTGACTCCTCGGTGGAGTCGAAATCTTTCCTCATACAAGTCCTATTCAGAGGGACCTCTTCAGTGGGATACACTGCTGAGATATCAGAAGAGGTGGTGATATCCTTATGGATGTCCTGAGGCTGAGGAACTGCTGCCCTTGTGGAATGTCATGGTCAAAATACATGCACAAGGGTTGTAGATGGGAAGACTGGATCAGAGGAGGGTGGTGTCTTAGCTGCAGAGGCATCTATGGCCCTCTCCAGAGCCCCAAAGGCCGACTGCTCCAGAGTAGAGAAGAACCCCACATCCAACAGGCCATGCCTATGGATCAGAGACCTCTCAACCTCTAAAGACAGCATGCTTGAGGTTGAAGTTGGAGCCAAGCTCACCTGCACAGAAGCCGTAAAGTGCAGAGACTGCTCAGAAGGTCCTGGAGTCAAGTGCACCCATGGCCCACAAGGAGGCAATGGCTCCAAGAGCTCTCCAGCTCCGAAAACGCCAAAGAGCTTCAAGCAAAGGGCCAATCTGAAGGGAAATTCGTTCAACCAAGTTGGAAAATACCAGGAGAGTCTGATCCGATGACTGAAACTTGCCCTCAAGTCAGAGAAGAAACCAAAAGGGGAGAGGATGGCTTAGAAGAATCCTGGACCTTACGAGTAGGAGCCTAAAGGGACTTGATGCTTTGCACCCACAAAATCTTCTGGCCCAACAGTTCCAGTAAGGCTTCTGGTACAGCTGGAAGAGGAAGCAGGTGGAGACTTGGATCTACCCAGGAAAGAGGATGGTACTCTACAGTTGTGTACACTTACCATAAATGTAGATGTTCAAGTGTATTCACTGTTGCAGTCCTTACATTTAGGTAATCCTGCTGGCAGGTTGCCCTCAGTCGGCCTGAATTCCAAAGTCTTGGGTCCAGTGTCGGTTGCAGTCATCTTTTCCCTGACGTCAGGTCATCAGGGGTATAAAAGATGCAGCAGACACCATTTTCTTCAGTTTTTCTTACCCCAGATGTCAGGTGCCCCCTAAAGAGTAGCCAAAATTATATAGATATTTATATATAAAAACACATGCACCAATATAAACTTTACCTTCATCTACAAGCAAATACACCACATAGGTTGTATAAATCAGAGAAGGAAAGAAGTTCCAGCAGAAATAAGGGGGATGGTGGGTGGGTAACCTGGACTGCAAAGTACAGTTTTGTACCTACCATAAATGTAGATGTCCGATAGGTATGCATCTGCAGTCATAACATATGGGTTGTCCTGCCTCAGGCAGCCCTTCGGTCGGCCGGATTCCAAAGTTTGGGTCTGGCCTCGGCTGATGTCGCACATGCTCCGACGTCAGAACGTCTGGGGTATAAAAGCATCAGCCGACGCCATTTTCCTCAGTTTTTCTTGCCCCAGATGCCAGGTGTCCTCTAAGAAGGCTAAATTTGGAAAAAATGCCAAAAAATTGCAAAAATATATATATATATATATATATATATATATATATATATATATATATATATATAAATATATCAATACAAACAAATACACCACAACAGATTCCCCTCTGTGGTATTCCTAGGGTGCTTACCCCTCTATTAGCTAGCTGGGGGAAAGGAGGGAGGGTAAACCTGACTGCAGATGCATACCTATCGGACATCTACATTTATGGTAGGTACAAAACTGTACTATGTCCTTCAAGGATGCATCTGCAGTCATAACATATGGGTAGAATACCATAGCCAATCTGGGGGTGGAGGTACTAAGAAAAGGATGGTGTAGTTAAGAGACCCTGCAGGACTGAAGTAGCAAAGCCTGCTCTGGATCTGGAGTACAAGGGTAAATTGTAGTGCTTGGCAAAAGTATGCATGGAGCTCCAGGTAGCAGCTTCTAAAATGTCCTTGGTAGCCATCCCTCTTGGGAAGGCTGTAGTGGTGGCTGTGGGCTCTCGTGGAATTAAGCCTAATATTCACAGGAACAGTCTTTCCATGAAAGGAGTAGCAAAAGCGAATGCAATTTCCTATCCATCTTGAGATTGTCTGTTTGGAAATTGCTTTTCCTTGTGTCCCAGCAGCATATGCTACAAACAGTTGGTCAGTCTTTCTGTAACTTAGTTCTGTCCAAGTAGTAACGTAATTGTCTATGGATATCCAGAGTGTGTAGTAGTTTCTCCCCTTTGTTTTGTGGATTTGGGAAGAAAGTAGGCAAATGAATTGCTTGGTTCAAGGATACTCTAGATACCACCTTTGGCATAAAGGTTGGGTTGGTTCTTAATGAGACTGTCCTGATGAAAAATAAGAAATGGCTGCACTGCCATTAAAGCTTGTAACTCAGATACTCTGCTTGCTGAAGTTATGGCCAGAAGGAATGCAGTTTTCCAAGATAGAAACTGTGAATCTGCCGATGCTTCTGGTTCAAATGGAGGAAGTGTTAGTTTTTCCAGCACAAAGTTAAGGTCCTAAGTAGGTAAAGGTGGTCTCCTTGGAGGATTGATGTTTTTGATTCCTCTGAGAAATTGTCTTGAGGGGATGCGAAAAGACAGGAGGATTTGCATTGTATTCTGCTGAAATTGCTGAGGCATGTATTTTAATGGAAGAATAAGACAGGCCATCGTGGAACTCTGCTAAGTATTCCAGTATATGTGCCATGTTCATCACTGTCACCATCAAGGCCTTTTGTTGTGTTCCAACTGAGAAATCTTTTCCATTTTGCTGAGTATGCCTTCCTTGTGGAAGGGCGGCGAGCTTCCATAATAATGTCTACCCTCTGGGATAAGCTGTCCTGGGAAGGAGTCATGGTATTCTCCAGGCAGTTAGCTGCAAGGTCTTTAGGTTGGGATGCAGGATCTTGTAATTGTTCTGCGTCAGAAGAGGCCATAATGGGAGAGGCCACGGTTTCGTCTGTGATAAGCTCTTCAACAGTGGGTACCAATGCTGCCTTGGCCAGTCTGGAGCTATCAGAATCACTTTTGGCTGTTCTGCCCTGATCTTCAGTAAATCCTTGGACATTAATGGAATTGGTGGGAAAGCATAGACTTTTCGGGCTTTCCAGCTGAATGAGAGAGAGAGTCCACTTTCCATGCTTGTGGATGGTATGTCCTTGTGCAGAAAATTTTCAGTTGATTGTGGGGAGAGGCGAATAGATCTATCTCGGGCCTTCCCCATGCCTGTGTTATGAGTAAGAAGATGTCTGGGTGCAGCATTCATTCATGTGCATCCGTGGTAGTTCTGCTTAAGCTGTCTGCCAGAGTATTGTCTTTCCCTGGCACGAACTGGGCCTGTAGTTGTATATTTTGTTTCAAACAAAGATCCCATAGATTCATAGCCAGTCTGCATAGAGGGTAGGAATGTGTGCCTCCTTGCTTGTGTATAACTGTGGTGCTGTCTGTCCTTATTAGCAGGTGGCCTTGTTGAAGGAAAGGTTTGAAAGCCTCGATTGCATGCATCACTGCCAGCATTTCCTTTTGGTTTATGTGCATTTGCATCTGCCCTTGAGACCATAGGCCTTGGATACATTTGTCCTCCATGTGCGCTCCCCAACCTCAGTCTGAAGCGTCCGTGGTGATGATTTGGTTTGCTGTTGGTTTCAAGAAAGGCAACCCTCGCTTGGTCTGGCAGGCTAGAGCCCACCATAGGAATTCCTTCTGAAGGCAAGGTATGATTGGAATCAGAGTTTCTAAGCTGTGACTGTGCTGAGTCCCATACACTCCTTAGGTACCATTGTAATCTTCTCATATGCAGCCTGGCTTGTGGGATTAACATTATTCAGGATGCCATGAAACCCAGGGCCTGCAGGATTTTCCTTGCAGTTAGTTGAGTTTGTCTTAACAGATTCTTGAAGTAATCTGGAAGTGGTTTCTGCTTTTCTTCTGTGAGAAAGGCCATTTGGGTGGTTGTATCCAGATCTGCACCCAAAAAGGTTATCCTTTGGGATGGCACAAGTCTTGATTTTTGGATGTTGACTGTGTATCCCAAGGCCTGTAGCAGCTGGATGGCATAGTCCAAGTCCTTTACCAATTTTGTCTTGCTGTCCGCTTGGCAGTCCAGATATGGGTAGATTTGAATCCACTGACGTCTGCAGTGTGCAATTACTGATGCCAGGCATTTCGTGAACACTCTGGGCGCAGTAGATAAGCCAAAGGGCAATGCTGAGAATTGATAATGCTCTGATCCTGCAAGAAATCTGAGGTGTCTTCTGCAACTTTGTCAAATAGGGACATGCAGGTATGCCTCCTTGAGATCTAGAGTCACCAGCCAAGACTCCTTGCCCAGCATGGGAAGAAGTTGCTGTAGGGTCAGCATCTTGAATTTCGGCACAATGAGGTAAGTGTTCAGAGCGGACAGATCGAGAATAGGCCTCCACTGCTTTTCTTTTTTTGGAACAAGAAATAGCCTTGAATAAAAACCCTGGCCTTGTTCTGAGAGAGGGACCTTTTCTATGGCTTTCATTTGTAGTAATTTGGTGATTTGCTTCAAAGCCTCCGCCCTCTGACTTGGTGGCAGGTCTGGCATTCCTTGTCTTTTTGGCAATGTGTGGAAATGGAACCTGTACCCTTTGTCTATTTGCAGTGTCCATGAGTCCCTTGTAATGTAATGCCAATTTTCTGAAAATAAAGAAAGCTTTCCGCCCAATGGTGCTTCTAATTGAGCCTTGGTCGGTGGAGTCAGAACTAAGTCATTGTGTTTGTCCTGGTGTAGCAGTTGTTGCTGTAGCTGCACTACCTCTCTGGTTGTGTGGCTGCCACTGACGACCTCTGTAGTGGCCTCTAGCTTGCCCCCTACCTCTGGTACGCCTGTTCCTGCCTCTCTGTGGTCTGTCTGAATCTGGAAAGGACCAATTCTTAGTAGGCCAGTTTCTGCTGAATCTCGGTGGTTGTACCTGCAGAAAATCCTTGACTGTTTGCACAGATTTTGCCTTTTCTTCATACTTTAAGACCTCCTGGGCTGTGGAACCAAATATTTTTTTTTTTTCCATTGGAGCATCCAGGAGCTTAGCTTTAACATGGTCCGGTAGAGCTTGTTCCTTCAACCAAGCATGCCTTCGTATAACTGCCCATGTCATTGCTGACCTACCTGAAGCTTCCAGTGCATCATAGCCACATTGCAGAAAATGGTTGCTAACCTGCTGTGAGTTATGTACCAGATCCTGAAGAGATTTACGGTCCAGGGGCTCAGAGGAGGAAAGTTTTATACAATTCATCTAAAAAATACTCTTGGTACTGAATCATATGGAATTGACAATTTAATGCCCTCATAGAAAGAGTTGCAGAGGTATATACTTTCTTTCCCCATCGCTCTAAAGCTCTAGATTCCCTTTCAGAAGGTAAAGGATTTTTAGCAGTGGCAGCTGCAACCCCTTTAGGGCCCTGTGAAATAGTTTCTGGGTCTGCAGTGTGGGCCTTGGACAGGTGAAAGTGAGAATCCGGAACCCTGTAGTACCTATCTGGTTTGGCAGGAGCCGGAGGCAGAGAATCAGGGGCTGTACTAGCATCAGAGTACACAACAACTTTCAAAACAGGACGTATAGCCAAAGGCCTATGCTGAGGTAAATGTAAAAAGGTCCTTAATCTTTTTCTGGAATCAGAAAATTCCTGGCCCTGCCACTGGAAATGCCCCCTCATGGAATGCAGTGTCTCACCAAAAGTAAATTCTTCAGGAGGGGAGGCCGAAGGAATAGATTCTTCAGCATCAGAATCCTCGTAGGCTGAATAAGCCTCCTGCTGGTGCTCTGACAACACAGATTCATCCGTAGAGTCATCTGAAGAGTGGGGGTCAGAGGGCTCAACTCTGGGCCTTTTATCTGGAGGTGGAAGAGAGCCCCTGTCCGGGTGAGGTTGAGAACCTCTAATTAAGGAGATAAGGTCCTCAGCTAAGCTGAGAATTTGAGTGCTGGTAGAAGGCCTCAGAGGTAGACTTGGGAGGCAAGGCTTTGGAAAGTCTGGCAGCTTTAGCCCTAGAGAAGGCCTTAATGGACATGGATGCAGGGGGTCTGGCTGCACCACGTGCAGGGGTGGATTTGTCTAACGGAATGATGTCGGACATGTCCTGGACACCGGTTTCCGTAGGTAGTTCAATAACAGACTCGGCCGGAGCCTCCGAGGCCGAGGTGGTCGGTTGTAAGGTTTCGGTAACAGGAAGCACAGAGGACTCTGTTTCAGCCGAAACAGAGACACTCGCGGTAGGCCTGACAGAGGTTTCAGCCGAAACCGCGGGCCGAGAGGGTCGGTCCTTGTCCTTCCGTTTTTTAACTGTATGTGAAGTCAGAGTCTCCAACAGCATTATATAAGCAAAGTTAGTCCCAAAATATTCCTCTGCAAACTCCGACCGACGCCTAAGCGTTCGTCGGTTGAAGGAAGCACAGGCAGAGCAGGCTGAGACGTCGTGGTCTGGGACTAAACACTTTTACTTTTAAAAAATACAGTATTTAAATTGATTTAAACTGTGTATGAAGGAGTGTTGAAGGAATTTTTAACTGGTTATTCTGCTCTTCAGTAACTTGAACTAAAAGCTAGTGTTGGCTGAATTTTGTTATTTGCTAGTAATTACAGGTGTGGGGGTAGCCACAGTCAGTGATTTCCTGTCCTTGCATATTTAAACTGGTGCATGTGAAATAATTCCTGCTTTAAAACTTCAGCTTGGCAAGCTAAGAACTTGGTTATATTCAACTGGACGTATAAGAGAATTTAAGTACCTTTTTATGCACTTTTACTTTTAAAAATACAGTATTTAAATTGATTTAAACTGTGTATGAAGGAGTGTTGAAGGAATTTTTAACTGGTTATTCTGCTCTTCAGTAACTTGAACTAAAAGCTAGTGTTGGCTGAATTTTGTTATTTGCTAGTAATTACAGGTGTGGGGGTAGCCACAGTCAGTGATTTCCTGTCCTTGCATATTTAAACTGGTGCATGTGAAATAATTCCTGCTTTAAAACTTCAGCTTGGCAAGCTAAGAACTTGGTTATATTCAACTGGACGTATAAGAGAATTTAAGTACCTTTTATGCACTTTTACTTTTAAAAATACAGTATTTAAATTGATTTAAACTGTGTATGAAGGAGTGTTGAAGGAATTTTTAACTGGTTATTCTGCTCTTCAGTAACTTGAACTAAAAGCTAGTGTTGGCTGAATTTTGTTATTTGCTAGTAATTACAGGTGTGGGGGTAGCCACAGTCAGTGATTTCCTGTCCTTGCATATTTAAACTGGTGCATGTGAAATAATTCCTGCTTTAAAACTTCAGCTTGGCAAGCTAAGAACTTGGTTATATTCAACTGGACGATAAGAGAATTTAAGTACCTTTTATGCACTTTTACTTTTAAAAAATACAGTATTTAAATTGATTTAAACTGTGTATGAAGGAGTGTTGAAGGAATTTTTAACTGGTTATTCTGCTCTTCAGTAACTTGAACTAAAAGCTAGTGTTGGCTGAATTTTGTTATTTGCTAGTAATTACAGGTGTGGGGGTAGCCACAGTCAGTGATTTCCTGTCCTTGCATATTTAAACTGGTGCATGTGAAATAATTCCTGCTTTAAAACTTCAGCTTGGCAAGCTAAGAACTTGGTTATATTCAACTGGACGTATAAGAGAATTTAAGTACCTTTTATGCACTTTTACTTTTAAAAAATACAGTATTTAAATTGATTTAAACTGTGTATGAAGGAGTGTTGAAGGAATTTTTAACTGGTTATTCTGCTCTTCAGTAACTTGAACTAAAAGCTAGTGTTGGCTGAATTTTGTTACTTGCTAGTAATTACAGGTGGGGGTAGCCACAGTCAGTGATTTCCTGTCCTTGCATATTTAAACTGGTGCATGTGAAATAATTCCTGCTTTAAAACTTCAGCTTGGCAAGCTAAGAACTTGGTTATATTCAACTGGACGATAAGAGAATTTAAGTACCTTTTTATGCACTTTTACTTTTAAAAATACAGTATTTAAATTGATTTAAACTGTGTATGAAGGAGCGTTGAAGGAATTTTTAACTGGTTATTCTGCTCTTCAGTAACTTGAACTAAAAGCTAGTGTTGGCTGAATTTTGTTATTTGCTAGTAATTACAGGTGTGGGGGTAGCCACAGTCAGTGATTTCCTGTCCTTGCATATTTAAACTGGTGCATGTGAAATAATTCCTGCTTTAAAACTTCAGCTTGGCAAGCTAAGAACTTGGTTATATTCAACTGGACGTATAAGAGAATTTAAGTACCTTTTTATGCACTTTTACTTTTAAAAATACAGTATTTAAATTGATTTAAACTGTGTATGAAGGAGTGTTGAAGGAATTTTTAACTGGTTATTCTGCTCTTCAGTAACTTGAACTAAAAGCTAGTGTTGGCTGAATTTTGTTATTTGCTAGTAATTACAGGTGTGGGGGTAGCCACAGTCAGTGATTTCCTGTCCTTGCATATTTAAACTGGTGCATGTGAAATAATTCCTGCTTTAAAACTTCAGCTTGGCAAGCTAAGAACTTGGTTATATTCAACTGGACGTATAAGAGAATTTAAGTACCTTTTATGCACTTTTACTTTTAAAAATACAGTATTTAAATTGATTTAAACTGTGTATGAAGGAGTGTTGAAGGAATTTTTAACTGGTTATTCTGCTCTTCAGTAACTTGAACTAAAAGCTAGTGTTGGCTGAATTTTGTTATTTGCTAGTAATTACAGGTGTGGGGGTAGCCACAGTCAGTGATTTCCTGTCCTTGCATATTTAAACTGGTGCATGTGAAATAATTCCTGCTTTAAAACTTCAGCTTGGCAAGCTAAGAACTTGGTTATATTCAACTGGACGTATAAGAGAATTTAAGTACCTTTTTATGCACTTTTACTTTTAAAAATACAGTATTTAAATTGATTTAAACTGTGTATGAAGGAGTGTTGAAGGAATTTTTAACTGGTTATTCTGCTCTTCAGTAACTTGAACTAAAAGCTAGTGTTGGCTGAATTTTGTTATTTGCTAGTAATTACAGGTGTGGGGGTAGCCACAGTCAGTGATTTCCTGTCCTTGCATATTTAAACTGGTGCATGTGAAATAATTCCTGCTTTAAAACTTCAGCTTGGCAAGCTAAGAACTTGGTTATATTCAACTGGACGTATAAGAGAATTTAAGTACCTTTTATGCACTTTTACTTTTAAAAATACAGTATTTAAATTGATTTAAACTGTGTATGAAGGAGTGTTGAAGGAATTTTTAACTGGTTATTCTGCTCTTCAGTAACTTGAACTAAAAGCTAGTGTTGGCTGAATTTTGTTATTTGCTAGTAATTACAGGTGTGGGGGTAGCCACAGTCAGTGATTTCCTGTCCTTGCATATTTAAACTGGTGCATGTGAAATAATTCCTGCTTTAAAACTTCAGCTTGGCAAGCTAAGAACTTGGTTATATTCAACTGGACGTATAAGAGAATTTAAGTACCTTTTATGCACTTTTACTTTTAAAAAATACAGTATTTAAATTGATTTAAACTGTGTATGAAGGAGTGTTGAAGGAATTTTTAACTGGTTATTCTGCTCTTCAGTAACTTGAACTAAAAGCTAGTGTTGGCTGAATTTTGTTATTTGCTAGTAATTACAGGTGTGGGGGTAGCCACAGTCAGTGATTTCCTGTCCTTGCATATTTAAACTGGTGCATGTGAAATAATTCCTGCTTTAAAACTTCAGCTTGGCAAGCTAAGAACTTGGTTATATTCAACTGGACGTATAAGAGAATTTAAGTACCTTTTTATGCACTTTTACTTTTAAAAAATACAGTATTTAAATTGATTTAAACTGTGTATGAAGGAGTGTTGAAGGAATTTTTAACTGGTTATTCTGCTCTTCAGTAACTTGAACTAAAAGCTAGTGTTGGCTGAATTTTGTTATTTGCTAGTAATTACAGGTGTGGGGGTAGCCACAGTCAGTGATTTCCTGTCCTTGCATATTTAAACTGGTGCATGTGAAATAATTCCTGCTTTAAAACTTCAGCTTGGCAAGCTAAGAACTTGGTTATATTCAACTGGACGGATAAGAGAATTTAAGTACCTTTTTATGCACTTTTACTTTTAAAAAATACAGTATTTAAATTGATTTAAACTGTGTATGAAGGAGTGTTGAAGGAATTTTTAACTGGTTATTCTGCTCTTCAGTAACTTGAACTAAAAGCTAGTGTTGGCTGAATTTTGTTATTTGCTAGTAATTACAGGTGTGGGGTAGCCACAGTCAGTGATTTCCTGTCCTTGCATATTTAAACTGGTGCATGTGAAATAATTCCTGCTTTAAAACTTCAGCTTGGCAAGCTAAGAACTTGGTTATATTCAACTGGACGATAAGAGAATTTAAGTACCTTTTATGCACTTTTACTTTTAAAAATACAGTATTTAAATTGATTTAAACTGTGTATGAAGGAGTGTTGAAGGAATTTTTAACTGGTTATTCTGCTCTTCAGTAACTTGAACTAAAAGCTAGTGTTGGCTGAATTTTGTTATTTGCTAGTAATTACAGGTGTGGGGGTAGCCACAGTCAGTGATTTCCTGTCCTTGCATATTTAAACTGGTGCATGTGAAATAATTCCTGCTTTAAAACTTCAGCTTGGCAAGCTAAGAACTTGGTTATATTCAACTGGACGATAAGAGAATTTAAGTACCTTTTTATGCACTTTTACTTTTAAAAATACAGTATTTAAATTGATTTAAACTGTGTATGAAGGAGTGTTGAAGGAATTTTTAACTGGTTATTCTGCTCTTCAGTAACTTGAACTAAAAGCTAGTGTTGGCTGAATTTTGTTATTTGCTAGTAATTACAGGTGTGGGGGTAGCCACAGTCAGTGATTTCCTGTCCTTGCATATTTAAACTGGTGCATGTGAAATAATTCCTGCTTTAAAACTTCAGCTTGGCAAGCTAAGAACTTGGTTATATTCAACTGGACGTATAAGAGAATTTAAGTACCTTTTATGCACTTTTACTTTTAAAAATACAGTATTTAAATTGATTTAAACTGTGTATGAAGGAGTGTTGAAGGAATTTTTAACTGGTTATTCTGCTCTTCAGTAACTTGAACTAAAAGCTAGTGTTGGCTGAATTTTGTTATTTGCTAGTAATTACAGGTGTGGGGTAGCCACAGTCAGTGATTTCCTGTCCTTGCATATTTAAACTGGTGCATGTGAAATAATTCCTGCTTTAAAACTTCAGCTTGGCAAGCTAAGAACTTGGTTATATTCAACTGGACGTATAAGAGAATTTAAGTACCTTTTATGCACTTTTACTTTTAAAAATACAGTATTTAAATTGATTTAAACTGTGTATGAAGGAGTGTTGAAGGAATTTTTAACTGGTTATTCTGCTCTTCAGTAACTTGAACTAAAAGCTAGTGTTGGCTGAATTTTGTTATTTGCTAGTAATTACAGGTGTGGGGGTAGCCACAGTCAGTGATTTCCTGTCCTTGCATATTTAAACTGGTGCATGTGAAATAATTCCTGCTTTAAAACTTCAGCTTGGCAAGCTAAGAACTTGGTTATATTCAACTGGACGTATAAGAGAATTTAAGTACCTTTTTATGCACTTTTACTTTTAAAAATACAGTATTTAAATTGATTTAAACTGTGTATGAAGGAGTGTTGAAGGAATTTTTAACTGGTTATTCTGCTCTTCAGTAACTTGAACTAAAAGCTAGTGTTGGCTGAATTTTGTTATTTGCTAGTAATTACAGGTGTGGGGGTAGCCACAGTCAGTGATTTCCTGTCCTTGCATATTTAAACTGGTGCATGTGAAATAATTCCTGCTTTAAAACTTCAGCTTGGCAAGCTAAGAACTTGGTTATATTCAACTGGACGTATAAGAGAATTTAAGTACCTTTTATGCACTTTTACTTTTAAAAATACAGTATTTAAATTGATTTAAACTGTGTATGAAGGAGTGTTGAAGGAATTTTTAACTGGTTATTCTGCTCTTCAGTAACTTGAACTAAAAGCTAGTGTTGGCTGAATTTTGTTATTTGCTAGTAATTACAGGTGTGGGGGTAGCCACAGTCAGTGATTTCCTGTCCTTGCATATTTAAACTGGTGCATGTGAAATAATTCCTGCTTTAAAACTTCAGCTTGGCAAGCTAAGAACTTGGTTATATTCAACTGGACGTATAAGAGAATTTAAGTACCTTTTTATGCACTTTTACTTTTAAAAAATACAGTATTTAAATTGATTTAAACTGTGTATGAAGGAGTGTTGAAGGAATTTTTAACTGGTTATTCTGCTCTTCAGTAACTTGAACTAAAAGCTAGTGTTGGCTGAATTTTGTTATTTGCTAGTAATTACAGGTGTGGGGGTAGCCACAGTCAGTGATTTCCTGTCCTTGCATATTTAAACTGGTGCATGTGAAATAATTCCTGCTTTAAAACTTCAGCTTGGCAAGCTAAGAACTTGGTTATATTCAACTGGACGTATAAGAGAATTTAAGTACCTTTTATGCACTTTTACTTTTAAAAAATACAGTATTTAAATTGATTTAAACTGTGTATGAAGGAGTGTTGAAGGAATTTTTAACTGGTTATTCTGCTCTTCAGTAACTTGAACTAAAAGCTAGTGTTGGCTGAATTTTGTTATTTGCTAGTAATTACAGGTGTGGGGGTAGCCACAGTCAGTGATTTCCTGTCCTTGCATATTTAAACTGGTGCATGTGAAATAATTCCTGCTTTAAAACTTCAGCTTGGCAAGCTAAGAACTTGGTTATATTCAACTGGACGTATAAGAGAATTTAAGTACCTTTTTATGCACTTTTACTTTTAAAAAATACAGTATTTAAATTGATTTAAACTGTGTATGAAGGAGTGTTGAAGGAATTTTTAACTGGTTATTCTGCTCTTCAGTAACTTGAACTAAAAGCTAGTGTTGGCTGAATTTTGTTATTTGCTAGTAATTACAGGTGTGGGGGTAGCCACAGTCAGTGATTTCCTGTCCTTGCATATTTAAACTGGTGCATGTGAAATAATTCCTGCTTTAAAACTTCAGCTTGGCAAGCTAAGAACTTGGTTATATTCAACTGGACGTATAAGAGAATTTAAGTACCTTTTATGCACTTTTACTTTTAAAAATACAGTATTTAAATTGATTTAAACTGTGTATGAAGGCGTGTTGAAGGAATTTTTAACTGGTTATTCTGCTCTTCAGTTATTCCCACCCACCCGCTTTTTGTTTTGGTGTTAATCTTAGTGGCATTGAAACTGCCGCCCCCTCAGCCTGCCTCTGGGCCCATCTCATTTGCTCACTCAACTGAGTGCAGTGAGATCATATTCTGATTTCAGGCACTCCTACTGTGTACAAAGAGAGCATCTGGGAAATAGAAAAAAAAAAAATTAAGCTTATTTCCTGCCTTTCTTGTTAAGTGGTACAGACTATTTGTAGGCTTCTGAGGCCCAAGCCCTTCTGTGTTTGAGGGAAGCCTTCTAGCTTGTTTTTTTTTCTTGTAACTAGCCAGTTTTCTAGTTTCAGCACTCAAATCTGTTTCTTTGATCTCAGCACTTGTTCAGAAAAAAAAAAAAAAAAAAAAAAAAAATTTCATCTGCTTTTACTGTACTTGTGTTTTTACCTACTTCTTTTACTTTTGCATCATCTTAAAATACTCAATTGTATTTATTACTGCTTGGTGTAACTCATTCTAAGCCTTTTGGTTTAAACACTTGGGCTTCAGACCAGTTAGTTGTTTTGCACTGAGAGGTTTGTGGTCTGCACTGTTGTGGCAGAACAGGTAGCTTACATCCTTCTAGGTTGAGAACTGCTGATTGAGGGCTCAGTGTCTGTTATTCTAAAAGTGTATTAATTCTGGTTTAAGCACTTGGGCTTTCAAGCCAGTTATTTTACATTAAGAGGGTTCGTGGTCTGCACTCTTGTGGGAGGAGAGGCTGGACTCTGCCCTTCTGAGCTGGGAATTTCTGGTTAAAGGCTTATAGTGCATGCATATCTGAACTGTTTCTTACTGAAGTTGGTGCGCCTTGTTTGCTGTGGCATAGACTGGATTCGGGCCTGCTGGATCTAGCTTTGTTTGTGTAACTTGAGCACTAATCCAGACATTCTCTAAAGTATTCAATGGTATTTATTACTGCTTGGTTGTAACTTGATTAAAGTGTAGCTATCATTCAAGTCTTTTGGATTAAGCACTTGGGCTTCAGACCAGTTGTTTTACATTAGGAAGGTTTGTGGCAAGCACTGTGGTGGCAGGACAGGTAGCTTTCATCCTTCTAAGTTGGGAACTGCTGATTGAGAGCCCAGTGTCCAAGTGTATTAGTTCTGGTTTAGGCACTTGGGCTTCAGGCCAGTTATTTTACATTAAGAAGGTTCGTGGACTGCACTCTTGTGGGAGAAGAGGCTGGACTCTGCCCTTCTGAGCTGGGAATTTTCTGGTTAAAGGTTTATAGTGCCTGAATATTTGAACTGTATCTTACTGAAATTGGTTCACCTTGTTTGCTCTATCATAGACTAGATCCAGGCCTACTGAATCTAGCTTTGTTTATATACTTGTTGTTTGTTTGCTTGTTATTTCCTGGAAGCTAATTCACCTAATACGCAACTTCTCAGCTTCTGTGGATCACTAGTGATATCTGCATTGCTTACTGTACTTATTTCCTTGTTTCACTTGAAAGAAAGTTACTGTTTGTCGTTTTGCATTTAGTTTCTTCTATCACTTTGCACTCAAGTTACCTGGCACTTGCTCACTAAAGCAATTATATAAGTCAGCACTAAAAATTAAAAGCACTACACCCTCACTCCCCACTGGCCCTTGTTTTCAATTAAGGATTTCCCAATATTATTCTAGCATGTCCAAAGGTCAGTTGTCAATCTCCTCCGGTCCAGCTGGTGAATCTGGGAATCTTGAGGTAATGTTATAACTGCCTCATGTACACAGACAACCCTCTCCTCCTCCCACATAACACAAATACTTGAGAGATGCAGCTATTTAGCCAAACTGGAGGCTGAGCTCTCTCAACTCAGGACTGGCAAGACCAGACAGGAGGAGAAGGCAACTACACACACCACAAAACCAGCCTCACATAATGCTACCACTCCACTGAATCAAACACAAACACACAAAGACATACTCGGAGGCTCTGAGTAAAATTTACCTAAACAGCAGAGGCCTCCAAAGCAGACACCCAAACAACTGCTACCTCAAGACACCCCAAAAGCAACACATAAACCACAAAAGCAGTGTGCAAAGCAGTCACAGCCCTTAAGGCCAAATACAACACCAAACATACTTGTCATAGGTGACTCCATAGTCAGACACACTGACGTCCCACTCACCAGGCTGAACAAGGAGAGGGTCACAGTAAGCTGCCTATCGGGCGCTAGAATCCGCCACATAACACAAGCACTGGGTCACTCCACAGCAAGTACAAATATGACACAGTCATTGTCCATGCTGGTGTGAGCGACCTGAGACGTACCTCCCTGGACTGCATGAAAAGAGACATAGAGGAGCTCTCTGATTATGTAGCCCAGGCAGGTATGACCCTAACCCTGAGCAGTATCCTTCCTTCACCAAGAATGATGCCACAATATAGAGACAAGATGATCAGCTTTAACAATTGGCTTAATGTCTGGTGTCATTCAAAGGGGATCCAGTGTCTGTCTGCCTGGGATGACATGCTTGACAAGCCACGCTGCTTCGCAAGGGACGGCTTGCACCTGTCACCCTGGGATTCCGGATATTGGCTAAGGCTCTTGCCACCCCATAGTGCCTTTTTAGGCAAGGCTCAAATTCTAAACCTACCACCCTAGAAAACAAAAATGGGAAGAAATTGAGGGTAATGCTGCTCAATGCCAGAAGTCTAAATCTCAAAATGCACGCACTCGAGGCCCTTCTCAGTATGGAGAACATCGATGTCTGTGCTGTAACTGAAACCTGGTTCAAGGCTCCTGAGAGCACCCGGCACTATTAGGTTTTACCTCATATCATGCGTTCCGGCCCCAAAACCCGGACCACTCCACAAAAGGAGGGGGTGTATCCATATTCATAAAGGATACTCACACCTCCAGGTTGGTGGCAACACATGAAGCTTCGGAAACCATCCAGGTGCAACTAACAATAGGCAAAACTGCTCTACAAATTGTAGCATGCTACAGGCCACCCTCTCAAACTCAGGAACCCCACACAGCCTTCCTGAAGACACTGGAGGGTATAAATGTATCTCCAAACACCATCATATTGGGTGACTTCAACTACCCGAATATAGACTGGGAACATTACTCAAGCCCTAACTTTCTAGCCCAACGGTTCCTGGAGTTCATAAATTCAAATGCCATGGAACAGCTAGTCACTGTTCCCACGAGAGGAGAAAATATACTAGATCTCATTGTCACAAACATGGGGACAAAATGCTCCACACGGAAGTATATCCCTCATTGGTGAGATCTGATCATAAACTAATCTCACTGGAAATCCACATCCCGCCCCACCCCAAACAAAAAGACCATAGTGAAGAACTTCTCTAAAGCAAACTTCACACTACTCAAGACTGGTGTGGTATCCTTCAAGGCCCCTGAGTCAGAGGAAACCACAACCCAAGCTGCGGAAGCCCTTACAAATGCCTTCTATGAACACCTCCAGGACTGCATGGATCAGGCAATCCCAAATAAAACCAAGACTCTTTCCACAAAGGGCAAACGCCCAGTCTGGTGGACCCCAGCCATTAACAAACTTTACAATAAGAGGAGAAAGCTATTACATGATAGAACAAAATCCATAAAAGGGAAGTCACCCTGATCATTATTAGTAAAAATTACGAGCACTCATAAAATCAACTAAGGCCAATTTTGAGAGAAAATTGCCATGGATTCAAAGGACAATCATAAGGCCTTTTTCAGCTATGTTAGGAACCTGGGTGGAAACTCACAGATATGCTCAGAATTAGTCCAAAATGATACCAAAATCACTGAACCCACAGACATTGCCAACATACTGGCAGACAGGTTCAGTGCAAACTTCATCCCTCCCCCCTAAAGGGGAGATAACTATCCCAGCCGAGTGTAGCCTCCCGGACATCTCAAATGCGCAGGTGAAAGCTGCTCTCTCTAAAGCTAAAAACACAGCATCAATGGGAACGGATGGTGTCCCCGGCTGTGTGCTACACGAGCTAAATGAGGAATTAAACCCGCATAAGGCAGCTGTTTAATCTCAGCCTTACCACAGGATACGTGCCCAAGGAGTGGCGTGTAGCAACTGTGGTCCCACTCCACAAAGGTGGCCTCTACGGACCCTGGTAATTACCGCCCCATAAGCTTAACAAGTCTAGTCTGCAAAGCTATGGAGAGGATCATAATGGAGCTCATAAACAAAGATATAGGGGACTTGCAGACATTGGACCCGACCCAGTTTGGCTTTGTCAAGGGAAGATCATGCCTTTTGAACTTGGTGGACTTCTTGAAATAGTCACCAAGGCCATTGATGAGGAAAGGCAGTCCATACAGCCTACCTTGACCTTGCAAAGGCTTTCGACACAATACCCCACTCGGGTATTGTAGAAAAACTACCAGCTTAAATGTAAACCCATATGTCACAAGATGGGTTGCAAACTGGCTTAAGGACAGAACCCACAGGGTTAGAGTTGCTGGCGCTGTGTCAGACTCCAAGCCGGTCACAAGTGGTGTCCCACAGGGCTCGGTCCTTGGCCCCTATTGTTTGGCATCTACTTCTCAGAAGTACAGGCCAACATGGGAGGACTTTGGCTGACAAAGTTTGCAGATGACTGCAAACTGGGCCATAGTGGAAAGTGCATCGGACACTGATATCCTTCAGAAGGGACTCACGGAAACAGATAGCTGGTGCCAGAGCCATGGCCTGAAGTTAAACGCCAAAAATGTATAGTCATACCCTTCGGGAAAAACAAGGTAACCCCAAGCTACCATATAGGTGGCAATCCACTAAGCACAGAAGAGGTTATCAGGGACCTGGGGACCCAGGTTGACAGTGGCCTTTCTTTTGACACTCACATTGCTAAAGTGGTTAGAAAGACCTTCTACATTGCCCACCTGATCATGAAGGGATTCACATCCAGATCTAGTGAGGTCATTGTTCCCTGTACTCTTCACTTATCAGACCAATGATCGAGTACAATGCCCCATTCGGGATGTATCTCACCAGACATCTGCAGCAATTGGAGAGACCCCAAAAGTTCCTCACCAAAAGGATAAAGGGACTCCAAAATCTGTCATATGCTGCCAGATTGAAGAAACTCCAGCTCTATTCAGTCGCATACCGTCTGCTCAGAGGTGACATGTGCCTGACATACAAGGCCATGTCCAACCCAGAATTAATGGACATGCTCCACCTCAAAAATCCAAATCCACCAAAACCACTAGAGCAAGCGACTTAAACCTTAGCACGGATATAAATAGGACGTGCTGGAGGATAGATTTATCACTCAGAGACTCCCTATGCTGTGGAATAAAATCCCGGTCCATGTGAGGCAGAGCACCTCGCTGACTCTGTTCAAGAGAAATCTAGACCTGTGGATGGGAGATCGTAGGTTTACCCCGGGAATCATCTCTGGGTCACTGCTGGACAGAGGCACAACAAACTAATGGGCACAGTATTTTTTCATATAAGGGGTGGCGTAAGCCACAATAATTTGGGCTAGGCTTATAAATGCCTTAGGGCAGATAGCCTAGTATAAACCTATGAACCTATGAACCTATAAGGTAGACAGTAAGAGTGGACATCCTTATGAGGTATTTGTTTCCCACAAGTTAAACAATTTACTTTATCTGACATCGGCTAAGGCAAGAGAGTCCCCAACGGGGTACTTAGCTTTTTCGAAGTCTTCGGTAGCTGAATCAAAGGAGCTGGCCGACCGGCACTTGCGAACTGCTTCTGCTTCGGGCACCGCGCGGCAAGAAAGACTGAGGAAAATGGCGTCGGCTGATGCTTTTATACCCCAGACGTTCTGACGTCGGAGCAAGTGCGACATCAGCCGAGGCCAGACCCAGACTTTGGAATCCGGCCGACCGAAGGGCTGCCTGAGGCAGGACAACCCATATGTTATGACTGCAGATGCACCCTTGAAGGACATCAGTGAATACACTAACATCTACATTTATGGTAAGTGCACACTACTGTACAATGTGTTTCACTGTTGGTCATTACATTTGGGTAGAGTCCCAAAGCTGAGGCTGGGAGGCTGGAGCTAAACAGCATTAGCAGCAGCTATGAGGCCCTGCAGAAATGCAGTGGCAAAGCCTGCCCTGGATTTAGAGTAGAGTGGCAGATAATGCTTTGTAAAAGGGTGCACTGAACTCCAAGTAGCAGCTTCTAAAATGTCTTTGGTTGGTACGCCCCTGAGAAAGGCTGCAGCTCTGGTTGAATGTGGCCTAATGCCCTTAGGCACTGGCTTGCCATGCTCTAAGTAGCAGAAACGAATGCAGTGGCCTATCCACTTTGAAATAGTCTGCTTAGAGACTGCCTTCTCTTGTGATCCTGCAGCATTTGCCACTAGTAATTGCTCTGTCTTCCTGAAAACTTTGGTTCTGTCCAAATAGAATCTAAGCTGTCTGTGTACGTCCAAAGAATGCAGAATTCTCTCCCCCTTGTTCTGTGGATTTGGATAAAAAGTTGGCAAATGAATAGTTTAAGGGACACACTGGACACCACCTTAGGCATAAATGTTAAGGGACACACTGGACACCACCTTAGGCATAAATGTTGCGTTTGTCCTCAGACACCCTAAAAAAAGAAAAGGTTCCACAGCCATGAGAGCCTGTAGCTCTGATACTAGTCTTACAGAAGTTGTTGCTAGGAGCAGAGCTGTTTTCCAAGATAAAAACTTTATATCAGCAGTAGCAGCTGGCTCAAAAGGAGGCAGGGTGAGTTTTTTCAAGACATAGTTAAGGTCCCATGCAGGTATTGGTGATCTCCTTAGAGGCCTTACATTTTTGGCTCCTCTGAGGCACTGCCGTAATAAAAGGATAAGAAAAGATTGGTGGCTCTCTATTGTAATGAGCCGAAATGGCAGAGGCATGTATTTTTAATTGATGAAAAAGATAGGCCTTTGTCCAGCATCTCAGTTAAGTATTGCAAAATTTGAGGAATATTTGGTACAGCTGTATCAGTTCCTTGTCTGGTTCCAAGCACAAAATCTCTTCTATTTTCCAGCATAAGATTTTCTAGTACTAGGCCTTCTGGCTTCCAAAATAACATCCATCACAGCTTTACTGAGGGGTGTGCTTTGTATGCCTACATCAGCCATGCTGCCAGGTTTAGAATCCTGACTTGGCTGTGCAGGATCTGATTGTTTTGTTGTGACAGTAGATAAGGTATTTGAGGTAAGGTCCAGGCTGGGCATTGAGACAAGTTCCTTAAGATCTGATACCAGTACTGGTGTGGCCAGGCCGGGGCAATCTGCATCATCTTTGGCTTCTCCTGTCTGACCTTTAAGAGTACCTTGGGGAAGAGAGGCAGTGGAGGAAAGGCATACCGACAGGGCGTCCACTTTCCATGCTTGTCTGTGATAAGTCCTTGTGCAGAATCTTTTTAGTTGGTAGTTCTGAGGAGAGGCAAATAGATCTATGTCCGGGCATCCCCACTTCCTTGTTATCATGCTGAAGACTTGTGGAACCAGCTGCCACTCGTGGGGATCCATGAGGTTTCTGCTTAGTTCGTCTGCCAGAGTATTTTCCTAGCAGGAATTGTGCCTGCAGATTAACTTAGTAAGTCAATGCTGTATCCCACAAAGCCATGGCTAGTCTGCTGATGCAACCATTGTTAGGTTTTGCCTGGCCGGGAGTAATGTGAATGGCTGTCCCTTGTTCTGGTGACAAGCCTTCGCCCACCATCGAAACTCTTGTTACAGGCAGGGAATGAGAGTAATCATAGTTTCCAGACTGCGGCAATGAAGAGTCCAAACACTTTAGGTACCATTGTAGTTTCCTCATATGCAGTCTTGCATATGGAGTTAGGATGCAGGATGCCATGAAGCCCAAAGCCTGCAGAATTTTTCTTGCAGATAACTGGGCCTTTGTTGCCAATATTTTTAAATAGGTAGTCAGTTGCCTTTGTCTGGCGTGAGATAAGCCATCTGGGCAGTTGTATTTAATCTTGCACCCAGGAATATTTTCTCTTGAGACGGTACTAGTTTTGATTTATTTTCGTTGATTGTGTACCCTAGGCATGTTAGAAGTCTTTTCACAAACACCAGATGCTGTAGAAGAATGTCCTTGTTTTCTGCTTGAATTAGGCAGTCATCCAAGTAAGGATATATTTGTATTCCTCTCTGTCTGCAGAATGCAATTACTGGTGCCAGGCACTTTGTAAAGACCCTGGGCGCAGTAGATAAGTCAAAGGGAAGTGCAGAGAACTGGTAATGCATTGAGCCAGCCTTGAATCCGAGGTATCTTCTGCAGGATTGCCTGATTGGGACATGCAGGTATGCCTCTTTTAGGTCTAAAGTCACTAGCCAAGCCTTCGTGCCCAGCATGGGCAGAAACTGCTGCAAGGTCAACATTTTGAATTTTGGTATATCCAGGAATGTGTTTAGAATAGATAGGTCCAGTATTGGTCTCCAGGCTTTGTCCTTTCTGGGTACCAAGAACAGTCGAGTAAAATCCTTGTCCCTGCTCTTGCTCTAGTACTTGTTGAATGGCCCCCATGTCCATGAGGGATGATGCTTGTTTTTGTGCCCCTGCCCATTGATTTTTTGGCAGATCTGGCCATCCATTTGCCTTTGGCAAGGTATGAAGTAGAACTTGTTAGCCCTGTGACACTGTTTAGAACCCACTTGTCCTGGATTATAATGTGTTAATTTTGAGAAAAAAGTGCTATTTTTCCCCCTAAGGGTGCTGCCAGGAGACAAGTGCTTGGTGCAGGCAGGGGGAAATCATTGGGACAGTTTCCTGTAAGGTTGCGATCTGTCTTCTCCACTTTGAGGTAGAAGTACCCCATTGCTTTGACCTATATGAACCTTGCGCCTGGGATCTGCCTCTAGGGCATCTGGATCTGCCACTTTGAAGTCTGACACAGGAAAGGGCCAATTCTTTTTAGGCCAGTGTCAACTAAACCTAGGTGGCTGCACTTGTAAAAAATCGTTGACAGTTTGCATAGATTTAGATTTGTCCTCCATTTTCTTTAACACCTCTTCTGCCTTAACACCAAAGTATCATGCTGTAAAGGTCCATAATTAATAATTTAACTTTGACATGATCAGGCAGATTTTGTTCCTTTAACCAAGCATGCCTCCTAATTACCAACCCGTAACTGCAGCCCTGAAGGAGGCCTCCAGAGAATCAAAACCACACTGCAAAGTATGCTTTCCAACTTGTTCAGTTGCATGCAATAAATCCTGCTTTTCCCTGTTTTCTGCACATTCAGAGTTTAACATTTTCTGTTTAAGCAATGCCATGACATGTTGCTGATACTTGAGCATATGAAACGGACAGTTTAAGGCCCTTATAGCCAAGGTAGCAGATGTCTTTTTCCCAATCTGTCCAGTGCCCTAGAATCTGTCAGAGGGGGTAGGGTTTTTTGCAGCAGAAGCCTTAACCCCTTTGGGACACTGTGAAATAGTTTCTGGGTCTGCAGCAGGGTTTTTGAAAAGGAATTTATGAGAGTCCGGAACCCTCAGGCTTAGCAGGAGCTGGAGGTAAGGAGTCAGGGGTCACACTAGACTCTGAAAACATCTACAATGTCTAATACAGGTGGAATGGCTAGAGGCCTGTGTTGATGTAGTAAAAGGAAGTACCTGAGCCTCTTTTTAGATTCTGAAAAATCTTTGCTCTCCCAGTAGAAGTGCTCCCTCATGGTATGCAATGTTTCCCCAAAAGAAGAGTCCTCAGGAGGAGAAGCTGAAGGAATAGATTCTTCAGCATCAGAATCCTTAAGGGGGGGAATAGAATATTCCTGATCAGAAGAGAAATTAGAAGAAATAGAAACCTGATCTGAAGATTCATAGTCCGTCTCTTGCCTAGGCCTTTTATCAGGAAGGGGATGGGAACCCCTGATCAAGATAATCAAGTCTTCGGCCATTTTGAGCATCTGTTTTTTGGGCATGGAGGCCTGTCCACGTGGCTCAAATTTGTTTTGGTCTTTGAAGGTGCTTTAGTCTTTGCCTTTAAAGCTGAAGTCGGTTTAATGTACAAGTGTTTAGGTCTGAATACAGTGAAAAACGAAGAACATCCATGTCAATAGGGGAAGAGTATCTGGTCCTTGGCAGAGACGCAATCGGCTTAAAGGGCTGGTGGTGTGATCCAAGAGCAATGGCTCCAACCTATCCTTGTCTGACAGTTGTTTGCTCAGACGTCTTGGTCATTTTAGTCTTCAGCTCCAAGGGGTCTTTGAGCAGAGGAAGGTCTCTTCTTCCCCCTCAGAACTCAGAAGAAGCGGGGCTCGACTGAGCCAACCTAGATTTTGTAGAAGACTTGAGGTCACTGCCAGAAATGGCCCTTGCAAAGGAAGATTGCAGCATGCCACTCAAAATCAATTATCTTTTCAACCAGGGCCCTGTAGTTGAAAGAATGGCAACCTGAGCAATACTCCTAAATGGAAGGGGTTCCAAACACAAACTATGCAAGTCACTAAAAGGGATCTTGTGACTACACTTTGACGCTTCTCAAAGCCAGCCAACTTTTCAGATTTCACAGCCATAGAAAAATTGCAGAGAACACATGCACATACATACACTTGCCTTTCTTGTAGTTCTGTCGTGTGTGTGTGTGTGTGTGTGAGATATATATATACACACACAAACATGTACGTTTAGAAGAGTTTTTTTTTTTTTGAAATGAGAAAGAAGAAAGCTACTAATGATGGTAGCAAAACTACCCCAAAGGGTATACGGGAGGGAAAGGAAAAGTAACCCAACAAAAAACGTTACTGGACAGGAAGGAAGTTTCAGTACAGGGGAGAAAGTGGTGAAGTTAAACAGCAGTATAATCAAAAGGAAAGAATATAATAAAGTTTGAAAAAAATATCACTTATCTGCCCAACAGCTACAGGAATGACCACGTCTTCAAAGCGGTAAATGAGATCTGAGGTAGCAGGGAGGGATGCATTATGGATAAGAGGAGGTGCTCAAGAGCTTTTTGGTTGCCATGAGTTATTGTAATGGCAGTCTCAGACCCGACGGATTGAATCCAAACCCATATGTTAGATATGCAAGGAGAAATTAAAATTGACACTGGTGTTCCCTCCTCCTCTAGGTCAGTTAGCATTCATACACTGCAGTACTATTCAAGCACTGATTCAAAGCCAAGCATATAAAACCTATGTGGTAAAATTAAAGCACATCCCCAAAAAACTTGCAAATCCACCATAATGTTCCGTCTGTATTGTTGATCCTCGTTCAGTCATTACTCATGAGCACCTGTTCCGACCTTGGAACAGAGCCAGCCATTTTCCAAGCTCGCGTCAGCTACAAACTCTCGAGCTAAACTCTCACCCATAATCCCCCTCTCCCTGTTACCTCAGATTGAGTTTTCAAGTCAAAAGAAGGTAGAGGCTACCTCTCGTCAAATGACCTAAGAGAACCGGATGGTGAGATCCGCTAGAAGCCACAGGAGGGGGAAGGAGGGAGGGTCGTAATGACTGAACGAGAATCAATACAGATAGAACGTTATGGTAAGACAAATTTTTTTATCAGATATTGTTAATCCTCGTTCATTACTTACGCATGGGATAGAGTCCCCAGCTACCTCTATTCCTGGGAGGCTCTCATGGAAGGACATTCTTGAGCACCACAGAACCAAAAGATGGTCTTCCCCTGGAGGCCAAATCCAATTTGTAATGATTGATGCAGATGTCACAGATGTCATATAAATAAGCTCTGGCATGGAAGGCAGCAGAAGTTGCCACCGACCTTGTCGAATGAGCCTTCATGGTAGTAGGCAACGGAATATTATGTTGTGTATAAATGAAGGTCACAGTCTTTCAACCATCTAGCTAATGTGAACTTAGCAACAGCTGATCCTAATCTAGGTCCAGAATAGGCCAAAAATAACTGGTCAGACTTACGAGAGGACCTAGTCCTGTTTAAAAATGGCTTTGCCTGTGAATATCTAGGGTATGTAGGCAACGCTCTCCTCTGTTTGAATGATTGGGAAAGAAAACTGGCAATTCAATGGTTTGATTAATGGACATTTCAGAGATCACTTTTGGCAGAAATGAAGGATTAGTTCAGACACTATCTCTATGAAAAATCAAATATGGACTCGTGATGCATAAAGCTTGAAGCTCAGATATGCGTCTGGCAGAAGTAATGGTGAAAAAAACAAGGTTTTCCATGACAAGTATCTGAGGTCGCAAGAAGCTGGTTCAAAGAGTGGCATTGTCAGAGCTTGTAGAACTAATGATAGACCCCCACGGTTGAATAGGTCATCTAAAAAGGTGGCTTCAGATGACTCACCTTTTATGAAGGTCTTGCACAATTTGTGTGACATGAGAGTCTTGGACACCCTCATGCAAATTAGATATTGCAGCCAAATGAACTCTAATGGTAGAGGCCGATAGACCAGATTGAAAAAGGTCGACCAGATACTCTATTACTGACACTGGTGCTGAGAAGGGATCTACTTGTTTTACTTTCAGCCAACAGGTAAATCTTTTCCACTTGCTTAGATAAGTAATTCTAGTGGAAGGCTTATGAGATGCAATGAGAATGTCACATACTAGTAAAGAAAGATCATTCTGCCTGGCAATCAAGGGAATTGGAGCAGCCAAGCTGTGAGCTTCAGGCTGTCCAAGTTGGGATGAATCAGGTTCTGCGGATGTGAGATCAACTCCAGGGTTGGATGGAGAATCCATGGTCGATCTAGTAGGTGAGGCCAAAGGAAGGGGAACCAAATCTGACGAGGCCAATATGGTGCTATGAGGATCACCTTTCTCTTCAACCGACGGGCTTTTCAGAAACTGGGGAATGGTGGGAATGCATAAAGAAAACCAGAGGGCCAATCGTGGACTAGAGCGTCCCTGGGTGACTGGCCCGGAGGGGGAATCGGGGCGAAGTAGTTGCTGCATTTGTAGTTGGTCAGGGATGCAAACAGGTTGCAGCACGGACGGCCCCAGCAGTAGAAGATCTCCGCCGCTATCAAGGGATTCAGGGACCACTCGTGAGGTTGTAGAATGCACCTGCTGAGTCTGTCTGCTATCACGATGAACTCCCGGGAATGTGCGTTGCTAGAAGAAAACTGTTTGTAGCCATCGCCCATTGCCATATCCTCATGGCCTCTCGACAAAGTGGGTAAGATTTGGTTTCACCTTGTTTGTTCATGTACCAGACCACCGTCATGTTGTCTGAATCGCAATCGCTCCAGATGGCAGCAGGGGATGGAATGTTTGCAACGCCAAAAGCATCGCCCTCAGCTCTAGAACATTTATATGCAGTTGGGCCTCCAATTTGGACCAAGTGCCTTGGACCGTTTGTCCCCAACAGACCCCCCACCCCATCAGGGAGGCATCCGTGGTCACTGTGGCCTTGGGGTGCTGGGGAGAAAAGGGGCGAGATCATTGTGATGGATTGTGCATCATCCACCAATTTAAATCCTGTTTGCACCTGTGGGTTACTCTAATCTTGGCTGAAAGAGGATGCTGAAAAAGGATACCATTGGGTGAGCAGTAGCCATTGTAGAAGCCTCATATGAAACCTAGCCAGGAGAACAATGGTGATGGAGGCTGCCATGGAACCCAACAGCTGTAGGACAGAGTGAGCTGTGGATTTCTCCCTTGAAAGGATTGGGATCAGTTGTTGCTTTATCCTTAGAATTCTGTGCTCTGGAATGGCAGCTCTGCAGTTCTTTGTATCCAAGATAAGCCCTATGAATTCTGTGGACTGAGATGGGGTGAGACTGGATTTTTGCCAGTTTATGGTTATGCCTAGCCTTTGTGCAGCTAGGAGAGAGTATGCCAGGGCTTCTTCCAGTAGATGTCTGGTGGGGTGGAAATGAGCCAGTCTAGGTATGGAAACACCTGGAATCCTTGTAGTCGCAAGTGAGCTGTGACTACTGCCATGCACTTTGTGAACACTCTGGGGGCTGTAGAGAGTCCGAAGGGCAGTATTCTGAACTGGTAATGACTGGCTCCTGCACGGAAGCAAAGAAAACTTATTGATGGACTGGCCACATTATGTGGTGGTATGCATCCTGACGATCTATCGAGCACATCCAATAGACTTTTTCCAGAAGAGGGAGGATAGACTGTATTGTGACCATCTGGAATTTTTGTACTCTCACAAACTTGTTCAATATACTGAGATCCAAAATTGGTCTCCAGTCCCTGGTTTTCTTTGGCAGTAAAAAGAGTCTTGAGCAGAATCCGAATCCTATCTGGTCTGGAGGGACTATTTGGATGGCACTCTTTCTTAGCAGCTTTTTTATCTCTAGTGCTGCTTCTTCCCTTTGAGTGGGTGGAACGTCAGGAAAGTTTTTTTTAAGGGACAGGACAAAGACTGAAGGGGATATGATAACCTCTGGTTATAATCCTTTGTACCCAAGAATCGGTGGTGATGGTTACCAGGCAGAAGGGTACAAGGAGAAACGACCCCCAACCATCTCCAGAGGAAAGGAGTTGGGCCGCTCTTCAGGAGTGCTGGTAGGATTGGCCAGGGAAAGAGCCCTTGGAACCTTGGTTACGCGGAACCCCTCTGCCCCGAAAGGAGGGTTTTCCCCTGTGAGTTTCCCCTCTGCCTCTAGTGAAGAACTCGACCTGTATGTCACGGAAAGGACCCTGAGATTTTCTGAACCATATCTTTCCACTCTTTTGGTTTCGGGAGAAAGCACGTTGAGGGGAAGAACTGACACCTACGGCAGAAAGTCTTACAGTCCTGTTCACATCTGGCCAGTGTGCTTTTAACTTTGGGTCCAAATAACGAGGAGGCCTCAATGGGCGTGTTAAAGGAAGCCTTAAAGGGTTCCGTGAAATTGTACAAGCCCATCCAGGCTTGTCGTCTCAAGACCACAGCTGAACCCGCCGCTCTAGCTGCTCCTTCTGATGCAGGAGATGTCACATAGTGGAGTTGGATATTGACTCAATGGTGGCCAGCTGGGAGGCCACTGTCACAGACCTCAGACATGGTGCCAGCCAAGGTTTCAGAAAGCTCAGAAATCAGATCCCTTTGAAGCCTGGTAAAGTGTGCCATATAATTCAGGGACCTGATAGTAAAGGTCGCTGATGCAAAAGTGCGCTTCCCTATCCTGTCCAGGGCCCGGGACTCTTAGGTGTGTGGACAGTCTGGCTTTCTTCTGCCAGATCCTTTTTCGTTGCGGCCGCCGCTACCACAGCATCCACAGGAAGACCTTTAGACCAACGGGGATCCGTAGCAGGAGGGGACAAAAATCTTATCTGGCCTCCGGGGAATAGCCTCGATGGCGTCAGGAGCCTTCCACGCATGCTGCACGATGAGCCAGACAAGTTCGGCAAATGAAGTAACACAGGAGGTAGGGGGTCGGGCGCGAAAGGTCTGCAGGAACACAGACTCCTCAGTGGTCAGATTAAAGGGCTGCCAGTCACCTCTCTGTTTAAGGATTTCCAGTATATCAAAGGATACCTCAGAGGGTGACAGAGGGGATCCTTCCCCCCCTCAAAGTCTGTCTTCATTGAGGGACTCCTCTGTGGAGTTCATGTGCTTCCTCTTACACAAACTTTTCCGGTGGACTCTCAGAGGGAGAAGCTGGGAAAGACGGAGGAAAAGGGGTTTCCTGTGGGAATATGTCCTGAGGCCCTTGCACCCAGTGTCCGCTAGGTGCAACTTGTGAAAACAGTGTACCAGAGGAGGGCGGGGGGATAGACAGCACAGTATTGCCAGCAGAAGCCAGGGCCTTCTCCATCAGTTGAAAGGCTGGTCCACCTGAAGAGAATAAGAAGGGGTCTTTGGAGATGGGTGATCACCTCCCAAGGAAGGATAGGTCCTGAGGGGCGGTACACCTCTGGCCAGAAGCACTTGATCCCCAAGACGCAACACGTGCTCTGAAAGGCTTCTAGTGGACCTCACGGAGACTGAGGGAGAAACAGGTTTGTCCACAGAAGAGAAGCTCGGTGCCCACCTCACCAGTCCGCACTGAGAACGGTGCCGAGAGAGACTGGACTACGGGGTGTCTACACTGAGGTAATCATTGGTGGCAAGGTCACGGTCTGCACTGACACAAGGATTGGTGCCGAAGTGGTTGCCGGTACCAAAGCTGGAACTGACAAAATTGGAGGCAATAACTGAGGTGTCGGTTCAGAGTAAAATATTGGAGCCAACGTGGTCAAGGTCTGCACAGACTGAACGGTCGGTGCTGATGCAGTAGTCATAACAGTGAGCAGAGGAGCCCCTCGGTGCCGATATAGTAAAGGCTACAGGAGAAGACTGAGCAGAGATCACTGATGGTGCCAAAGGTCTAGGCACCGAAAGCACTGGGGCTGACAGTGAGCTCAGACGCAGAAACTTTAGCCTTTTTAGGTCTTGGTTGGCGGGAGTCCCCAGCTGTGGACAAAGGCAAAGACTTGGCCTTGGTAGGATCATCCAAAATTTTATGGGCTCTAGGAGGGGTTGAAGCCTCTGACCCAGAAACAGCCTCTGAAAAGGGAGATTTGAGAAGTCCCTTCAGCAACAATTTTCCTTTCCAACAAAGTTCTGTTAGAAAAATGTTTACAAATAGCACAGGGCGGGTCAACAGATATGTGGGACACACCCAAGCAATAAACGCACAGAGTGTGCATCTGGATATAGGCAATTTGTGTCCACAATCAGAACACCTTCTGAATCCCGGACTACCTTTCTTATCTGCCATGATAGAAAAAGGGGACAGTAGAAAGGGTACCAGCACGGGTACAAAAGAAGTCGAAGGTATGAAGAAAAGAAGAGATTACCAACGATGGGAAGGGAGAAATACCTTGTGGTAAAAGGTGCAGAGTAAAGAGAAGAAAACTCAACAAAATATGGCGTTAAATGCGAATAGGAAAGACAACAAAATAGAAACTTTTGACAGAAAAAATTATATATATGACTAGTCTGACAACAAATATCTATACTTGGCTCAAGAAAAGCAGCTTGACTCGACCAAATGGCAATGCGGCAAACGAAATCTGAGGTAACAGGGAGAGGGGGATTATGGGTAAGAGTTTAGCTCAAGAGTTTGTAGCGGACGCGAGCTTGGAAAATGGCCGGCTCGGTTCCGAGGTCGGAACAGATACCCATGCGCAAGGAATGAACGAGGATTAACAATATCAGATCAGTGGTTTACTATCGCACAGTTTTCTACCCAGGTCGTATCAGGGTATGAACATCCCCTTGGAGGAAAAAAAAATACCTGCAATACGAAGTTAAAGTAAACTGTATACAACAAAGAAAATACACAAGCTAAAATACAGTGATGACCCAAGAAATGAAAGATACAAACGTGACTGCATTTTAACAGTATCACTGTTTAACAGCCTTTCAAATCAAAATGAGATTTTACATTTTTTTTCTACCACTGGGGCCCACTACCCCAATTTTAGGCTACATTAATAAAACTGGGTACACAAAAAAAAACTCACAAGGGTTTGTTCGCAGATACAGTTGTCAATAACTTCTCTAATAGATGATCCTTGCTCCAGAAGGCCAATGGAGTAGTCCTCATGGTCGAAAAATCCTTTCATCTCAGCCGTATTCCGTAAAGCCGACGATCATAAACCAATATGCCGAATTAAGGGTCACAGAGCCTTACGTTGGGTCCTCAAAATATGCAACAAACTGCAAAACATTACAATTTTAATTGCAACTGTACAATAAACATTAATCCAGCAACTGAAACAACCAAAGCTCTAGTGAATGAGTTGCACCCTCACAAAGCCCCTCAAAGACGAATCAGGACTGCAAGCAATAAATCTTACTAAATACAGCAACGACTAAGAAAAAACTATGTACTTACCTCATCATCTGACCTGTAAGACACCACCCTCCCTCCAAGTAGGCTGCTGGATTCTGTCACATCTCCGCCTTAGTACATTTCTGAAATTTCCCCTCTGCCTTGGACATGTTCACCTTTGGCTGACAAATATTACATGCATCACAGTGGGAGGAGATCTGAACTCATTAGCTCAATCTCCCATGAAAAGAGAAAGTAGACAAAAACTGTGTACCCGCCCACCTTAACAGAAATCCATCTACAAAGGCTGTATGAAAAGGACAGCCTACCACAAAGGGAATAATGGAAGGGTAACAAACCATCCATAAGGCCTAACAAACTAGCTAATGTGCAGTGCACTTACGTACCTCTACGTCTGAAATTGTTTGTACTGGGTAAATGGTCTGTTGGAAAGAATTCCAAGAGCAAATAAACTCCATGACATCCCATCAATTAACTTTTAGGCAATAAAGTTACCAATAAAATCAAACTGAGCACAGTTAAGTATGATCTGAAGTTAAGTGCTTCAATGTCATGTTTGTGTAAAAGGATAAGTCAGAAAAGGCTAAAGACGTTCATCCCAAAGCATCAAGTATGCTTTGAGCAACAGATGGCAGCAAGCCAAGATATGGCACTAAGTCAAAGGCAGTTAAGTTCCACAGAGCAGAGTTTAAAAAAATGCTGTTTCTAAATGTCACGCAACAAGCATCTCCTGACATGCTAGCGAATAGCCTGAGAAGAGCTATATGTCATTACAAGCTCCTTCAGATAAGAGGAAGGAGCCATATGGACAAGAACACCAAGATCTTAACACTTCCATATTTTACCAGAAGACAGAGCAGGATACACAGCATAAGTACAATAACTTGGTATTTTGAGTAACTAAGCTACTGGATTCACCAGAAGCAACCTGCCAAGCTCATGGTCAGAAGTCCCAGGTCATCACATATCTACAGTGGTGAGGAAATCATTCTGTGTTGCGAAACTCAAAGGTATGGCATCCAAGTCTAAGGAAGTCATTGTTCCACTGTATTCCGCATTCATCAGACCTATCGTTGAGCACAATGCCCCTTTGGTATGTACCTAACCAGGCATATCCAACAATTGGAACATCCACAGATGTTTCTCACTAAAGGATAAAGGAATACAAGGCGCAAGTAGTATGTCCTATGCAGACCGTCTCAAGGCCTTATCCTTGTACTCTGTCTCCTACAGGCTTTTTAGGGGAGATCTATGCCTGGTATACAGGGCATTGTTAAACCCCACTCTAATGGACCTCCTGCATATCCACAAAACAAACAGCACCATAATTACCCATTCTAAAGACTTGAACCTTGCCTGTGATATAAATAGGACCTACTGAAGAGACACAATTATGTATCCCAGAGACTACCCCCATCTATGGAACAGGCTCCCCCATCCATGTGAAGCAACTTGAACAATTGGATGGAAAAAGTACAGTTTTGTACCTACCATAAATGTAGATGTTACAGTGTAAACACTGCTGCAGTCATTACACTTGGGTTATATCCTGCCGTCAGGCAGTCCCAGTCGGTCAGAGTCCCAAAGTCTTGGTCCGGCGTCGGTTGCTGTCGCCTCCTCCCTGACGTCAGTGCGACAGGGGTATACAAGATGTAGCCGATGCCATTTTCTTCAGTTATTCTTGCCCCAGATGTCAGGTGCCCCCAAATAGGTAGGCAATTCAAATTACTAGTAAAATATACAAAATTAAAGCAAACAACCATTTTTAGTTACCAGCAAATACTCCCCATAGGTAATAAAGGGTAGATGACCTAGTTAAGTACCAGAAAGTAAGAGGGTAAGGAGGGAGGGTAACCTAGACTACAGCAGTGTTTACACTAACATCTACATTTATGGTAGGTACAAAACTGTACTATGTTAGTGTTACACTGCTGCAGTCATTACACTTGGGTGGAATCCCAAAGCCGAGGTAGGGAGGCTGGATCTATAAGGCATTAGGGGTGGCTATAAGGCCCTGCAGTACAGCAGTGGTGAAGCCAGCTCTGGATTTGGAGTATAAAGGCAAATGGCAATGTTTGGTGAAGGTATGTACAGAACTCCATGTTGCTGCTTCCAAAATATCCTTGGTAGGTAATCCTCTGAGGTAGGCAGTTGAAGTAGCTGTTGCCCTGGTGGAGTGAGATCTAATGCTGCTAGGTACAGGTTTCCCATGGTGGGTATAGCAGAAACGTATAGTGTCCTATCCATTTTGAAAGTCTGTTTTGAAATGGCTTTTCCCTGTGCTCCTGCAGCGTATGCTACCTATAAATGCTCAGATTTTCTGAAAGCTTTGGTTTTGTCCAACTAAAAGCGTAACTGTCTGTGAATGTCCAAAGAATGTAGTAGTCTCCCCTTTGTTCTGTGGTTTTGGATAAAAAGTTGGAAAGTGAATTATTTGGTTTAGAGCCACACTTGATACCACATTTGGCATAAATGTAGGGATAGTTCTTAAAGACACTGTCCTGGGGGAAGATGAGGAAAGGTTCCACTGCCATTAGTGCCTGTAATTCTGAAACTCTTCGTGCTGATGTTACTGCCAGTAGCAGAGCAGTTTTCCAGGAGATGGATTTTAATTCTGCTGTGTTAGCTGGCTCAAAAGGAGGTAAAGTTAATTTTTCCAAAACAAAGTTGAGGTCCCACGTTGGTGTAGGTGCTCTACGGGGAGGTCCCTCTGAGGTACTGTTTGAGCAAAGGATTAGAAAAAAATTGGTGGATCCACGTTGTAATGAGCAGAGATAGATGAGGCGTGGATCTTGATGGATGAAAGAGAGAGACCCTTGTCCAGCATCTCAGTTAAGTATTTAAGTATCTGAGGAATGTTTGGGACAAGAGGGTCAAGGCTGTGCGCTTGGTTCTAGGCACAGAATCTCTTCCATTTATCCGAGTATGCTTTCCTGGTGCTAGGCCTTCTGGCCTCCAGGAGGACATCCATAACAGCTTTGGAGAGAGGCATTGCTTGCATGACTAAGGAATTTTCCATGCAGCTAGATTTAAGGTCTTTAGCTGGCTGTGAAGTATCTGATTGTTGAGCTGTCAGCAACTGTGGGATTTGAGGCAAAATCCAGGGTGCTTCTTGTGCTAAGTTCTTTAAGATTGGGTACCAGTGCTGGCGTGGCCAGTCTGGTGCAATCAGGATCATTTTTGGCTCTTCCTGCCTAGCTTTTATGAGTACCTTTGGAAGGAGAGGTAAAGGAGGGAAAGCGTATACTTGTAGTTTTTTCCAGCTGAATGAGAGGGCATCCACTTTCCATGCTTGTGAATGGTAGCTCCTTGTGCAGAATTTCTGTAATTGGCAGTTCATTGGGGAAGCAAACAGATCAGTCCGGGCCCCACCATTTTTGTGTTATCATTCTGAATATTTGTGGGTTCAGTTCCCATTCATGTAGGTCCATAATGTTTCTGCTTAGGTCGTCTGCCAGTGTGTTTTTCTCTCCTGGCAGGAATTGTGCTTGCTAAACTTGATTTCTGTATTAGTAGCTGTATTTAGAGCACAACCAAAAGCTGTTTGCTGAATTTCCTGTTTGTACTTAATTTTAAATCGTTTTTTTCTTAAAACTTGCATATTTTCTGTCCTTGACCTAGCACTCTTGTGTGGGGTCATTTACTGCACTGTTATAACTTGATATTACTTGTGAACCTCTGCTATCTCTGAAAAAACAAAAAAAAAATCTTGCTTTTTTCCCACTTTTCTGAGAGTTAAAAAAGTTCAGTTACAGGCTTGCTGTTCCTGAACTATTTGAAAGTTTCTGTGAGGCCATTTTTGCTTGGGCTAAAGGAAAGTCTCTGTTGATCAGTGGCAGTGAATTAACATTGAGCAGCTTCCCTGCCCCCCGTAGAGGTGGTTACTGACTTGAAACTGTAGTTTTATTCTCCATTTTGGGTCTATTCCTGCTTCTTTCCAGCCCCTGCTATCAAGCACGCTTTAACGCGGAGTTGCCACTAGAGCAGCATCAGGCAGCGCCGGTTAAACAAGGTTAAAAGTCTGTTCAATTTTTCCCTTAGAACTGCTCTGTTAGGAACCTAAACAGTTTACACCTTCACTAAAAAGTGCAGCACTTGTTCCAAATAGCTTTTTCTTCTCAAAAAGCTCAGCACTTGTCTTATAAGCATATCCCTTGTCTTATAAGCATTCTCTTTGCAGGTCAAGCACTCCTATATTATACAAATCTCTCACTAGCAAAACCCCCCAGGAGTGCCCACTTCCCTGCTAAGCCCACTACTTTTCTGTCTCATACCAACTCATAAATCTTTCTAGCATGTCGAAGGGTCAGATGCTGGCGTCCTCTCCTGCCCAGTTGGTGAATCTGGGAATTCTGAGACAATGTTACAATTGCCTCATGTACACGGACAACCCTCTCCTCCTCCCACGTAACACTAACACTTGCGAGAGATGCAGCTATTTAGCCAAACTGGAGGCTGAGCTCTCTCAACTCAGGACTGGCAAGACCAGGCAGGAGAAGGCAACTACACACACCACAATACCAGTCTCTCATAACTCAACCACACCACTGAATCAAACACAAACACACCAAGACATACTCGGAGGCTCTGAGTAAAAATTTACCTAAACAGCAGAGGCCTCCAAAGCAGACACCCAAGCAACTGCAAACTCAATACACCACACAAACACATCAACAACAAAATCAGTGTGCAAAGCAGTCACTGCCCTTAAGGCCAAATACAACACCAAACATACTTGTCATAGGTGACTCCATAGTCAGACACACTGACATCCCACTCACCAGGCTGAACAAGGAGAAGGTCACGGTAAGCTGCCTATCGGGTGCTAGAATCCGCCACATAACACAAGCACTCAGGTCACTCCACGACAAGTACAAGTATGACACAGTCATTGTCCATGCTGGTGTGAGCGACCTGAGACGTACCTCCCTGGACTACATGAAAAGAGACAGAGGAGCTCTCTGATTATGTAGCCAAGGCAGGTATGACCCTGACCCTGAGCAGTATCCTTCCTTCACCAAGAATGATGCCACAATATAGTGACAAGATGATCAGCTTTAACAATTGGCTTAATTTCTGGTGTCATTCAAAGGGGATCCAGTGCCTGTCTGCCTGGGATGACATGCTCGACAAGCCACGCTGCTTTGCAAGGGACGGCTTGCACCTGTCACCCCTGGGATTCCGGATATTGGCTAAGGCTCTTGCCACCCCATAGTGCCTTTTTAGGCAAGGCTCAAATTCTAAACCTACCACCCTAGAAAACAAAAACGTGAAGAAACTAAGGGTAATGCTGCTCAATGCCAGAAGTCTAAATCTCAAAATGCACGCACTCGAGGCCCTTCTCAGTATGGAGAACATCGATGTCTGTGCTGTGACTGAAACCTGGTTCAAGGCTCCTGAGAGCACCCCGCACTATCAGGTTTCATCTCATATCATGCTCCGCCCCAAAACCCGGACCACACCACAAAGGAGGGGTGTATCCATATTCATCAAGGATACCCACACCTCCAGGTTGGTGGCTACGCAAAGCATCGAAACCATCCAGGTGCAACTAACCATAGGCAAAACTGCTCTACAATTTGTAGCATGCTACAGGCCACCCTCTCAAACTCAGGAAACCCACACAGCCTTCCCTGAAGACACTGGAGGGTATAAATGCATCACCAAACACCATCATATTGGGTGACTTCAACTACCCGAATATAGACTGGGAACATTACTCAAGCCCAAACTTTCTAGCCCAAAGGTTCCTGGAGTTCATAAATTCAAATGCCATGGAACAACTAGTCACTGTCCCCACAAGAGGAGAAAATATACTAGATCTCATCATCACGAACATAGGGACAAAATGCTCCACACCGGAAGTATATCCCTCATTGGTGAGATCAGATCATAAACTAATCTCACTAGAAATCCACATCCCGCCCACACCCCAAACAAAAAAGACCACAGTGAAGAACTTCTCTAAAGCAAACTTCACACTACAAGACAGGTGTGGTATCCTTCAAGGCCCCCGAGCCAATGGAAACCACAACCCAAGCTGCGGAAGCCCTTACAAATGCCTTCTATGAACACCTTCAGGACTGCATGGATCAGGCAATCCCAAATAAAACCAAGACTCTTTCCACCAAGGGCAAACGTCCAGTCTGGTGGACCCCAGCCATAAACAAACTTTACAATAAGAGGAGAAAGCTATTACATGATAGAGCAAAATCCCAAAAAGGGAAGGCATCTTTGATCAGCACTAGCAAGAAACTATGATCCCTCAAAATCATCCAAGGCCAACTTTGAGAGAAAAATTGCCATAGATTCAAAAGACAATCATAAGGCCTTCTTCAGCTATGTCAGAAACCTGGGTGGAAACTCCCAGATATGCTCAGAATTAGTCCAAAATGATACAAAAATCACTGAACCCACAGACATTGCCAACATACTGGCAGACAGGTTCAGCGCAAACTTCACCCCCCCTCTCCCCCCCAAAAGGAGAGATAACTATCCCAACAGAGTAGCCTCCCAGACATCTCAAATGCGCAGGTGAAAGCTGCTCTCTCTAAAGCTAAAAACACAGCATCAATGGGACCGGATGGGGTCCCCGGCTGTGTGCTACATGAACTCAATGAAGAACTAAACCCGCACATAAGGCAGCTGTTTAATCTTAGCCTCACCACAGGATATGTGCCCAAGGAGTGGCGTAGTGTGGTCCCACTCCACAAAGGTGGTGCCTCTACGGACCCTGGTAATTACCGCCCCATAAGCTTAACAAGCCTGGTCTGCAAAGCTATGGAGAGGATCATAATGGAACTCAAACAAGGACATAGGGGACTTGCAGACCTTGGACCCAACCCAGTTTGGCTTTGTCAAGGGCAGATCTTGCCTTTTGAACTTGGTCGACTTCTTCGAAACAGTCACCAAGGCCATTGAGGGAAAGGCAGTCCATACAGCCTACCTTGACCTTGCAAAAGCTTTCGACACAATACCCCACTCTGGTATTAGAGAAACTTACCAGCTTAAATGTAAACCCATATGTCACAAGATGGGTTGCAAACTGGCAAAAGGACAGAACCCACAGGGTTAGAGTTGCTGGAGCCATGTCAGACACCAAGCCGGTTACATGTAGAGTCCCACAGGGCTCAGTCCTTGGTCCCCTATTGTTCGGCATCTACTTCTCAGAAGTACAGGCAAACATAGGAGGACTATGGCTGACCAAGTTTGCGGATGACTGTAAACTGGGTGCCATAGTGGATAGTACATCGGACACAGACATCCTTCAGAGGGGTCTCACGGAAACTGATAGCTGGTGCCAGAGCCATGGCCTGAAGTTAATCGCAAAAAAGTGTATAGTCATACCCTTCGGGAAAAACAAGGTAACCCCAAGCTACCATATAGGTGGCAACCCACTAAGCACAGAAGAGGTTATCAGGGACCTGGGGACCCAGGTTGACAGTGGCCTCTCGTTTGACGCCACGCTAAAGTGGTTCAAAGACCTTCTACATTGCCCACCTGATCATGAAGGGATTCACATCCAGATCAAGTGAGGTCATTGTTCCCCTGTACTCTTCACTTATCAGACCAATGATAGAGTACAATGCCCCATTCGGGATGTATCTCACCCGACACCTGCAGCAATTGGAGAGACCCCAAAAGTTCCTCACCAAAAGGATAAAGGGACTCCAAAACCTGTCATATGCTGCCAGACTGAAGAAAAGTACAGTTTTGTACCTACCATAAATGTAGATGTCCGAACTGGATAGCATCTGCAGTCATAACAAGTGGGTTGTCCTGTCGTCAGGCAGCCCTGCAGTCGGCCGGATTCCAAAGTCCGGGTCCGGCTTCGGCTGATGTCGCACTCCACCCGACGTCATCTCTGTTGGTCTTCGGGTATAAAAGCATCAGCTGACGCCATTTTCCTCAGTGTTTCTTGCCCCAGATGCCAGTAGCCCTCTTGCAGGCTAAAATTTGGATAGATGCCAATGTTTCCAAATAGATAGAGGTAAACACAACAATAAGCATATATGTACATATATACAAACAAATACACCATAAAAGACTCCCCCCCCAACAGCTAGCTATTAGGAGGGTAAACACCCTAGGAGTACCACAGAGGGAAGGAGGGAGGGTAATCCTGACTGCAGATGCTATCCAGTTCGGACATCTACATTTATGGTAGGTACAAAACTGTACTATGTCCTTCATGGATGCATCTGCAGTCATAACAAGTGGGTAGAATACCATAGCCAACAAGGGAGGAGGATAAAAGCAGATTATGGTGTGTTTAGGATCCCTTGCAGTACAGCAGTGGCAAACCCTGCTCGGGATCTGGAATATAGAGGCAAATTATAATGCTTGGCAAATGTATGCACGGAGGTCCAAGTAGCCGCCTCAATAATGTCTTTGGTTGCCACCGTAAGAAGGCTGTGGTAGTGGCTGTTGCCCTTGTAGAATGAGGTCTTATGTTCTGTGGAATTGGTTTTCCATGGAAGGAGTAACAGTATCGTATGCAGTTTCCTATCCATTTGGAGATTGTCTGTTTGGAAATAGCTTTTCCTTCCCTTCCTGTTGCATAGGCTACAAAAGTTGGTCAGTCTTTCTGCTGTTTTTGTTCTGTCCAAGTAGTAGCGTAGCTGTCTATGTACATCCAAGGTATGCAGTATTCTTTCCCTCTGTTTTGTGGGTTGGGAAAGAAGGTAGGTAGGTGGATTGCCTGGTTCAAAGACACTCTGGATACCACCTTGGGCATAAATGTAGGATTAGTCCTCATGGACACTATCTTGGTGGAAGATTAGGAAGGGTTGCACTGCCATTAAGGCCTGTAGTTCTGAAACCCTCCTTGCTGAAGTTATTGCCAGTAGGAAAGCAGTTTTCCATGACAGGTGTTGTAGGTCTGCTGTTGCTGCTGGTTCAAAGGGTGATAGTGTCAACTTTTCTAGCACAAAGTTTAAATCCCAAGCTGGTAATGGTGGTTTCCTTGGAGGTTTTACATTCTTGATTCCTCTGAGGAACTGCCTGAGCAAAGGGTGCGAAAAACAGGTGGATCAAAGCTGTATTCTGCTGAAATAGCTGATGCATGTATCTTGATGGAGGAGTAGGACAGGCCTGAATGAAGAAGTTCAGCCAGATACTCCAGAATGTTAGGCATATCTATGTTTGACACATCCTTTCCTCTTTCCGTACTCCAAATGACAAACCTTTTCCATTTTCCAGCATAGTTCCTTCTTGTTGAAGGTCTGCATGCTTCAAGAATAATGTCTTTAACTCTTTGGGATAGTTCTGGATTAGCTGCTGTTATGTGATGTTCCATGCAGTCAGTTGCAGCGTTTTTAGGTTTGGATGTATGATGGTGTAGTTGTTCTGAGTTAACATCAAAGGCATCAGAGGTATTGGCCACATTTTGTTCCGAGACATGCTCTTCAGTAGTGGGTACCAGTGCTGTCTTGGCCAGTTTGGAGCTATCAGGATTATCCTTGGACGTTCTTCCTTGATTTTTAGTAGTACCTTGTGTATCAAAGGAAGAGGTGGGAATGCATATGCTGTTAGGCCTTTCCAGTTGAAGGAGAGTGAGTCCACTTTCCATGCTAGTGGGTGGAATGTCCTTGTGCAGAACTTTTTGAGCTGGTGATTGAGAGGTGATGCGAATAGGTCTATCTGTGGCATTCCCCATTTCTTTGAGATGGTCTTGAAGATGTCCGGGTGCAGTTTCCATTCGTGGGCATCCGAAGTGGTTCTGCTTAATATGTCTGCTAGAGTATTGTCTTTCAATTTACAAATATTGCCTGTAACTGAATGTTGTAGCTGAGTGCCAGGGTCCACAGCTCCAAGGTCATTCTGCATAGGGGGTATGAATGAGTGCCTCCCTGTTTGTTGATGTACCACATGACTGTGGTGTTGTCTGTCCTTATCATCAACTGGCCCTCTTTGAGAAATGGTTTGAACTTTTGGATTGCCAGTTTTACTGCCAGCATTTCTTTTAGATTGATGTGCAGGCGAAGTTGATCCTGTGTCCACAATCCTTGCACGCATTTGTCCAGCATGTGGGCCCCCCATCCTAGGTCTGAAGCGCCTGTTGTGATGGTCTGGCTTGGTTGACATCTGCAAAGGGTAGGCCTGGGTTTGACTGGCATGCCTGAGCCCACCATAGGAACTCTTGTTTTAAGCATGGAATTAGTGGGATTTCTGTTTCTAGACTGTGTCTGTGTTGGGACCATAAATTCTTTAGGTACCACTGTAGTTTCCTCATATGTAGTCTGGCAAATGGGACCAAGATTATGCATGATGCCATGAAGCCCAAGGCCTGCAGAACTTTTCTTGCTGTTAACTTGTTCAGTTTTGTTAGTGCCAAAAGTAAAGAGGAAGTTCTTTTGTTTTTCTGTAGTCAGGAATGCGATTTGTTGTACTGTGTCCAATTCCTCCACCAAGAACGTCCTTGTTTGGGATGGTATCAGCCTTGACTTTTGTAAATTGACTGTGTATCCCAGTCCTTGTAGCAAGTAAATGACCCTTTGTAAATCTGTTGTCAGCTTGCTTTTGTTGTCCCCTTGTAGCAGGCAGTCGTCCAGGTATGGGTAAATTTGAATTCCTGTAGTCTGCAATGGGCGATTACTGATGCCAGGCATTTTGTGAATACTCTGGGCAGTAGATAAGCCAAAGGGCAATGCTGAGAATTGATAGTGCTCTGATCCTGCAAGAAATCTGAGGTATCTTCTGCAGATTGGTCGAATGGGGACGTGCAGGTATGCCTCCTTGAGATCTAGAGTTACCAGCCAAGACTCCTTGCCCAGCATGGGAAGAAGTTGCTGTAGGGTCAGCATTTTGAATTTTGGGACAATGATGTATGTATTTAAGGTGGACAGGTCGAGAATTGGTCTCCAACTTTTTTCCTTTCTTGGAACTAGGAATAGTCTGGAGTAGAACCCCTTTCCTTGTTCTGCTGTTGGCACTCTTTCCACAGCTCTCATGTTTGCTAACTCCATTATCTGGCATAGAGCCTCTGTTTTTTGATTTGGAGGTAGGTTTGGGATTCCTCTTTTGACTGGTTAAGTGTGGAAGTGAAACCGGTAAACTTGATCTATGGTTTGTAAAATCCACTTGTCTTTTGTTATGTAGTGCCAGTTCTTTGAGAATAAGGTTAACTTTCCGCCTAGAGGAGCTGCTATTTGTTCCCTGGTAGGCGGATTTAGGATTAAGTCACTGTGGTTGTGCTGATGTAGTGGCAGTGGCTGTGTCTGTGCCTCTGTTGTTACCTTGCCACTGTCGCCTCTGTAGGCACCTCCTCTGGATTGGTTTCTGCCTCTGGAGCGTCTATTCCTGCCCCTTTGAAATTTTGTGGAGTCAGGAAAGGACCAATTTTGGCAGGCCAGTTCCTGCTAAACCTTGGGGTTGAACCTGCAAGAAATCTTTAACAGTTTGAACAGATTTTGCCTTTTCTTCCATTTTCTTCATAACCTGCTGGGCAGGTGTACCAAACAAACTTGTCTTGTCCATAGGAGCATCTAGCAACTTAGCTTTAACATGATCCGTAAAGCTTGTTCTTTTAGCCATGCATGCCTTCTTATCACTGTGCCTGTCATGGCTGATCTAAATGAAGCCTCCAGTGCATCATAGCCACATTTTAAGGAATGGTTGCTAACCTGTTGTATGTTATTTACCATCTCTAATACATATTTCTTATCAAGAGATTCATCAGTGGTTAGTTTTTAGTTAACTGATCAAGCATAAACTCTTGGTATTGTATCATGTGAAACTGACAGTTTAAAGCTCTAGCTGAGAGAGTAGCTGAAGTGTAGACCTTTTTACCCCATCTGTCTAATGACCTTGCTTCCCTTTCAGAAGGAATAGGGTTTCTAGCTGTGGTCGCTACTGCCTTGGGACCCTGGGATATAGTTTCTGGGTCTGCAAGTGGGGCCTTGTAAAGGTGGTGATGAGTATCTGGCACCCTGTAAAATCTGTCTGGTTTGGCAGGGGCTGGGGGTAAAGAATCTGGAGCGGAGCAAACATCATTGAAAGCATTATCCACCACAGAGAGAACAGGAGGTATAGCTAAGGGCCTGTGCTGTGGGAGGTGCAGAAAGGTCCTAAGTCTTTTCTGGAGTCTGAAAAATCCTGTTGCTGCCATTGGAACTGTTCTCGCATGGCATGCAAGGTTTCCCAAAGGAGAATTCTTCTGGTGGGGAAGCAGCTGGAATGGATTCTTCAGCATCAGAATCTTCAAAATTGGAGAAGGAGCCTCAGGCTGGTCAGTTATGTCTGATTCATCAGCAGAATCATCAGAAGACACTGGCTCAGGGGCTCTGCCCTAGGTCTCTTCTCTGGGGCTGAGAGGCCCTGTCTGGGTGAGATTGAGATCCTCTAATTAAAGAAATTAAATCTTCTGCCAAAGAAAGCATTTGAGAACTAGAAGAGGGCCTGGATGTGGGGGTTTAACAGGCACTGTTTTAGAAGTCTTGGCTGCTTTAGCCCTGGCGAAGGCCTTAATGGACATGGCAGCAGGAGGCCTAGCAGCACCACGTGCTGGGGTAGAGACATCCAAGGGAATGGTGTCTGATAAGTCAACCACCGTAGTGGGTAAAATTTCTGAGGTCGATTCAAGAGTTGTAGCAGGGGCCTCAGTTGTAAGAATAGGTTCAGCTGTACTTTGATCAGTTCTCGGTTTCAGCGAAACAGAGACACTCGCGGTTTGCTTTACCGAGGTTTCAGCCGAAACCGCGGACCGCGAGTGTCGGTCTTTATCTTTGCGTTTTTTGGGGGTAGTCGGAGGATCCGACGGCATAATGTACGCAAAATCAGAACCGAAAAACTGTTCTGCAAACTCCGACGTCTAAGCGTTCGTCGGTTGAAAGAGGCACAGGCCGAACAGGCAGCTACGTCGTGGGCTGGGCCTAAACAAGGCAGACAGTAAGAGTGGAAATCTTTATGAGGTATTTGTTTCCCACAGGTTAAACAATTGTTAACTTTTTCTGACATCGGCTGAGGCAAGAAAGAGTCCCCAACGGGGTACTTAGCTTTAGAAGTCTTCGAAGTAGTATTCGGTAGAAGTAATCTCTGGATCCGACCGACCGCACTTGCGAACAGCTTCTGCTTCGGGCGCCACGCGGCAAGAAAGACTGAGGAAAATGGCGTCGGCTGATGCTTTTATACCCGAAGACCAACAGAGATGACGTCGGGTGGAGTGCGACATCAGCCGAAGCCGGACCCGGACTTTGGAATCCGGCCGACTGCAGGGCTGCCTGACGACAGGACAACCCACTTGTTATTGGGAGGGTGGCCTAATGGTTAAGGTGTTTGCCTTACAAACACAAGGTACAGGGTTTGAATCTCACAGGGGGATAATTGGCTAGGCTTAAAATGGCTCGCAAGAGCAGTTAGCCTAGTACTAATCTATGAACCTATGCAGATGCATCCATGAAGGACATCTCCAACTCTATTCAGTTGCATACCGTCTGCTCAGAGGTGACCTGTGCCTGACATACAAGGCCATGACCAACCCGGAATTAATGGACATGCTCCACCTCAAAAAATCCAAATCCACCAAAACCACTAGAGCAAGAGACTTAAACCTTAGCAGGGATATAAATAGGACGTGCTGGAGGGATAGATTTATCACCCAGAGACTCCCCATGCTGTGGAATAAAATCCCGGTCCATGTGAGGCAGAGCACCTCGCTGGCTCTGTTCAAGAGAAATCTTGACCGGTGGATGGGAGATCGTAGGTTTACCCCGGGAATCATCTCTGTGTCACTACTGGACAGAGGCACAACAAACTAATGGGCACATTATTTCTAACATAAGGGGCGGCGTAAGCCACATAACTTTGGGCTAGGCTTATAAATGCCCTAGGGCAGTTAGCCTAGTATAAACCTATGAACCTAAGATGAACTTGGTAGTTTAGAGCTGTGTTCCACAAGGTCATGGCTTGTCTGCAGAGTGGGTAGAAGTGTGTGCCCCCTTGCTTGTTTATGTACCACATAACTGTGGTGTTGTCTGTCTTTAGTAGTAATTGTCCTGGATGCAGCAGGTCCTTGAAAGCTATAATAGCATTTTGTACAGCTAGCATCTCTTTTTGATTGATGTGGAGATGTCTTTGCTCTGTGGGCCACTCGCCCTGGATACATTTTCCTGCCATGTGTGCTCCTCAGGCGTAATCCCATGCATCTGTTGTCAGTGTCTGCCTGGCTGTGGGTTGAGTGAAAGGCTGTCCATTGTTGAGGTGACAAGCTTATGCCCACCATCGGAACTCCTGTTGTAGGCAAGGAATTAGTGGCATAACGTTTCCAAACTTTGACAGTGTTGAGACCATACGCTCTTTAGGTACCATTGTAGTTTCCTCATATGCAGTCTGGCATATGGAATTATTAGTATGCAAGATGCCATGTAGCCCAAGGCCTGCAGATTTTTTCTTTTAACCAAGCATGCCTTCTAATGACAGAGCCTGCAATGCTGCTCTACAGAAGGCCTCTAAGGAATCAAACCCACATGGCAAAGCATGTTTTCTCACTTGTTCAGCTGCATGCAATAAGTCCTGCATTTCTTTAAGGTTAGGAGGATCTGAATCTGGAAGCATCTTGTTTCAAGTGAGACATCAAAAATTGCTGATATTTTAGCATGTGAAACTGGCAATTCAAGGCTCTCATTGCTAAAGTTGCAGACGTATATACCTTCTTTCCTTATTTGTCTAATGCTCTGGAATCTGTCAGAAGGAACTGGGTTTTTTGCTGATGAGGTCTTAATCCCTTTGGGTCCCTGAGAAATATAGTTTCAGGGTCAGCAACAGGGCTTTTGTACAGAAATTTGAGAGAGTCAGGGACTCTAATATCTATCAGGTTTAACTGGGGCTGGGGGTAAGGAGTCAGGGTTTAAACTGGATTCCGTGTACACATCATCCACAATATCTAAAACTGGCGGGATAGCAAGGGGTCTGTGTTGAGGCAATAAAAGGAAGTCTCTGAGCCAAAAGGAAGTCTCTGAGCCTTTTCTTGGATTCTGAGTAATCCTGGCCTTCCCAATGGAAATGTTCCCTCATGGTATGCAAGGTCTTCCCCCACAGGAGTAATCCTCAGGTGGAGAGGCTGATGGAATTGATTCCTTAGCATCAGAATCCTCATAAGGGGGTAAAGAATATCCAAGGTCCGAGGAAGAGTCTGAGGAAATGGACACCTGGTCAGAAGATTTAGTCTGCATCCTATCTGGGCCTTTTATCAGAAGGGGGATGGGACCCCCTGATCAGGGTGATTAGGTCCTCGGCCATTTTTAGCATTTGTTACTTAGGCATGGAAGCCTGACCTGGAGAGAGTTGTGTCTTTCTTTGCTTTTAAGGGGGGCTTAGACTTAGCAAAGGGTTTAATGGTTAACTGGGTAGGTCTGAAAACACCCTCGTAGCTGTGGTTTGCTCAGCTACTGGGTTCCCTCTGTAGGGTTAGGATCGGAAAGCTGAAAACCTAGTGCATCCGAAGACCCAGCCAGCTCCACATGGGAATCTGAGGCGGTATGTGGTTCTGTGGAAGCAGTCAGGGGCTGCGTAGGCACCTCGCTGAAAACCGAACGGCCTAGAAGAGGCCTCGTCAGTTTTGGGCCTCGGATGCCTGTCCTTGTCCTTTTTATGCATTGCGGACATCAGAATTTCCGACGGCATGGTGTAATTGAGTTTTCTGCCAAAATAATGTCGGGCAAAATCAAACAGATGTTTAACAATGTGCTTGTTAAACCTAGCACAAAACCGACAACCAGTGACATTGTGGGTCAGGGCCTAGGCATGGAATACAATAGGAGTGGAAATCCTTATGAGGTGTTTGCTTCCCACAAGAAATACAGCTATTAACTTTTACTGACATCGGTCTGAGGCAAGAAAAAGTTTCCCCAACGGGGTACTTAGCTTTTTTAGAAGACTTCGGTTCTGGATTCGGAATGAAAATCTCAGGAGTCTGCCGACCGGCACTTGCAGACCGCTTCTGCTTCGGGCACCGTGCAGCAAGAAAGACTGAAGAAAATGGCATCGGCTGCATCTTAAATACCCCCGTTGCACTGACGTCAGGGAGGAGGCGACAGCAACCGACGCCGGACCAAGACTATGGAACTCTGGCCGACTGCGAGACCGCCTGACGGCAGGATAACCCAAGTGTAATGACTGCAACAGTGTAACACGAACATCCAGAAATTCATACATGGTTTGGCACCTATATCTGCAATGGACACAGGTAACCTGTAAATGGTTCATCTCTCAGGCCCATGCTTACACTTAAGGGTATCAGAACTTGTCAGATATCTGGGATGCATGGCTAGGCCCTTGTGGTAGTTTAACCTAGTAAACACCTATGAACCTATAATGGCATTGCAGTAATTGTGGCCAAGAACAGACCTGGATATTAACTACAGAAAGAATGGCTTCATCCTGGAAATATTCTGCAAGTGGAAACAAAATATTTCACAATACCAGGCACCAGAGTGTTAGCCAGCAGGATCACACGCAAGTTGCACACTACATTTACAAATTCAAGCTCATTTCCTCTATAAATGTAGCTAGCGAGGAAGGAAGCAGAAGATTCTGTCAAGGTAGCATGAATTACCATGGTCTCAGAGTTCATGAGCTTCAACCTGTTTATAGATAAGTTATGAATGAATAACTTCCAGATCACTAGTAAGGTAACAAAAGTACCCCCCCCCAAAAAAAAAATCTTTAATAAATTTACACATGACAAAGGCAATCTTACATTAATACAAATGAAAAACATACAAAATATTACTTTAGTTGCAAACACTTTACATCACAGACACCAAACTAATTGTAGAGGGACAGGAAGGAGGGACGCAAGAAAGAAGGCGAGAGAAGACAACTATCATGGTACGTACATAACTAAATGTTAAGTTGTCAATCTCGCCTTCATTCTTGCTGGATGGGACCACGTCCCTAGCACCTCTATCCTGGGTGGCTCAATGGAGCAGACTGTGGAACCAAAACTCGCCCTGTCCCTGGAGGCCAAATCCAACTTGTAATGTGAGACGAAGGTATGAGGAGTGGCCCAAGTGGCTGCTGCACAAATAGTGTCTAAGGGTAGTCTAGCCTGAAAGGCTGTAGATGTGGCCAGGCTTCTGGTAGAATGTGCTTTCGGTATTGAGATCAGCTGTTTGCCCCTAAGCTGATAAATATAAGAAATAGTGGAAGACAGCCATCTGGATAAGGTCACTTTAGAAAAGTACAGTTTTGTACCTACCATTAATGTAGATGTCCGATAGATATGCAACTGCAGTCATAACATATGGGTTGTCCTGCCTCAGGCAGCCCTCGGTCGGCCGGATTCCAAAGTCTGGGTCCGGTGTCGGCTGGTGTCGCCTCCTCTCCGACGTCAGAACGGCTGGAGTATAAAGGCATCAGCCGACGCCATCTTCTTCAGTGTTTCTTGCCCCAGATGCCAGGTGCCCTCCTAGGAAGGCTAAATTTGGTGAATGGATAAACAATTCCAGACATGCACAACAGTAATAAACAGATACACCATAGGAGATACCCCCAGCTAATAGGAATAGGGGTAGTGGACCCATAAAGAAGGTTGCAGAGGGGTAGGAGGGTGGGAAAATCCGACTGCAGTTGCATATCTATCGGACATCTACATTTATGGTAGGTACAAAACTGTACTACGTCCTTCAAGAATGCAACTGCAGTCATAACATATGGGTTGAATACCATAGCCAAGCTGGGGGTGGTTGGAACTAAGAAAGTGATGGTGTAGCTAAAATGCCCTGCAGGACTGCCGAAGCAAAGCCTGCTCGGGATCTGGAGTATAAAGGCAGGCTGTAGTGCTTGGTAAATGTATGCACGGAACTCCATGTAGCAGCCTCTAGAATGTCCTTTGTAGCCACTCCTCTTAGGAAAGCTGTGGATGTGGCTACAGCTCTGGTGGAGTGTGGCCTAATATTGGCTGGCACATCTTTTCCATGAAAAGAATAGCAAAATCTGATGCAGTGTCCAATCCATTTGGAAATTGTTTGTTTGGAGATTGCTTTTCCTTGCACTCCAGCAGCATAGGCCACAAGCAGTTGGTCAGACTTTCTGGTGGCCTTAGTTCTGTCCAAGTAGTAGCGTAGTTGTCTGTGTATGTCCAAAGTATGCAGCAGTGCTTCCCCCCTGTTTTGAGGATTGGGGAAGAAAGTAGGCAGGTGAATGGCTTGATTTAGAGACACCCTGAAAATTACTTTTGGCATGAATGAAGGATTGGTTCTTAGAGAGACTCTGTCCTGATGAAAAATGAGAAAAGGAGGTACTGCCATGAGCGCCTGTATCTCAGAGACTCTTCTTGCTGATGTGATTGCCAATAGGAAAACCGTTTTCCATGAGAGAAATTGCATTTCTGAAGTTGCTGCTGGTTCAAAGGGAGGAAGAGTTAATTTTTCCAAGACGAAATTGAGGTCCCATGCAGGTACTGGCGGTTTCCTGGGAGGTTTGATATTCTTTATCCCTCTTAGGAACTGTCTTAGCAAAGGATGTGAAAACACAGGTGGATCACAATTGTATTTTGCCGATATTGCTGAGGCATGAATCTTTATGGAAGAATATGAGAGACCAGTATGAAACATTTCTGCCAAGTACTCGAATATCTGAGGTATACTCAATACTGTTGTATCCTGACCCCTGTTAGCATTCCAGATGATGAATCTCTTCCACTTGGCTGAATAGGTTTTTCTGGTGGAAGGTCTGCGTGCTTCCAGTAAGATCTCTTGAACATTTTTGGTAAGAGAGATATCGGAAGGAGTTATGGTAACCTCCAGGCTGTCAGATGCAATGTTTTCAGGTTTTGATGAACAGTCCTGTAACTGTGTTGTGTTAGAAGCAGAGGCCATAGGGGCAGAGGCCACGGTTTGGTCAGAGTTATGCTCAACAGCAATGGGTACCAGTGCTGCCTTGGCCAGTCTGGAGCTATCAAAATGCCTGTTGGTTGTTCTGCTTTGATCTTCAGCATCACCCTGGTCAGCAGTGGTAGAGGAGGGAATGCATAAATTGTTAGGGAATTCCAGCTGAAGGAGACAGCATCTGTTTTCCAGGTTAGAGGATGGTGGGTCCTTGTACAGAACTTTTCCAGGTGATGATACATGTGAGAAGCAAAGAGATCTATGTCCGGTCTTCCCCATGTCCTTGTTATTTTTGAGAAAATGTGAGGATGCAGCATCCATTCGTGTGGATTCAAGAAATTTCTGCTCAGCTTGTCCGCCAGTACATTGTCCTTGCCTGGCACAAACTGGGATTGCAAATGTATCTTCAGATGTAGGGATTTTTCCCAGAGAATCATTGTTAGTCTGCAGAGGGGATAATGAGTGCCTCCCTGCTTGTTTATATACCACATAACAGTGGTGTTGTCTGTCCTTATTAGCAAGTGTCCTTGTTGAAGTGATTTTTCGAAAGTCTCGATTGCATGCATCACTGCCAACATCTCTTTTTGGTTTATGTGCAGATGCCTTTCCCTTGGTGTCCATTGACCTTGAATGCATCTGCCCTCCATGTGCGCCCCCCATCCATGGTCTGAGGCGTCTGTTGTAATCATTTGACCTGCTTGAGGTTTGTTGAAAGACATGCCTTTAACTGACTTGCTTGAGCCCACCACAAAAATTCTCTTTGTAGACATGGAATGAGTGGGATTATGTCCTCTAGGCTTTGGCTGTGTTGGGACCATAAGCTTTTTAAGTACCATTGCAGCATTCTCATATGAAGTCTTGCCAAAGGTATCAGAAGAATGCAAGATGCCATGAACCCCAGGGCCTGCAGGAATTTCCTTGCAGTCAGCTGGGAGAGCTTTGCTAGGCCTTTGAAGTACTCTGGTAACTGCTGTTTTTCCTCTGAGATAAGCCATTTGTGTTTTTGTGTCCAGTTTGGCTCCTAGGAAAATAATTTGTTGGGATGGCAGAAGTCTTGATTTCTGAATGTTGACTGTGTATCCCGAGGCCTGTAGTAATTGAATGACATAGTCCAAGTTTGCTGTTGAGGTTTGTATGTTGTCTGCTCGTATGAGGCAGTCATCCAGGTAGGGGTATATTTGAATCCCCTGGAGTCTGCAGTGTGCCACTACTGATGCCAGGCATTTCGTGAACACTCTGGGCGCAGTAGATAAGCCAAACAGCAATGCTGAGAATTGATAATGCTCTGTCCCAGCAAGAAATCTGAGGTATCTTCTGCAGCTTTGTCTGATTGGGACATGCAGGTATGCCTCCTTGAGGTCCAGAGTGACCAGCCAAGACCCCTTGCCCAGCATGGGAAGGAGTTGCTGCAACGTCAGCATTTTGAACTTTGGCACAATGAGAGAAGTATTTAGAGTAGACAAGTCCAGTATAGGCCTCCATTTGTTTTCCTTTCTTGGAACAAGGAACAGTCTTGAATAAAATCCCTGGCCTTGTTCCTGTGGAGGGACCCTTTCTATTGCTTTTATATTTAACAGCTTTGAAACTTGAATGAGTGCCTCTGCCCTTTGATGAAGTGGCAGGTTTGGCATGCCTTGTCTTATTGGTAAAGTATGGAAGTGGAATCTGTAACCTTTGTCTATTAAATCCAGAATCCAGTTGTCCTTGGTTAAGATATGCCAGTTTTTTGAGAATAAGGATAATTTTCCGCCCAAAGGTGCTTCTCTAAGCCTTTGTAGGCGGTATGAAAGTCAAGTCATTGTGGTTGTCCTTGTGGTGCAGCTGGACTGCCTGCGCCACTTTGATTTGGTGGTTGCCATTGGCAGCCCCTGTAGGAGCCTCGGTATTGCCCTCTACCTCGGGCACGCCTGTTTTTTCCCCTTTGAAACTTGTCAGTGTCTGGAAAGGACCAATTCTTTGAAGGCCAATTCCTGCTGAATCTGGGTGGCTGAACCTGGAGGAAATCTTTGACTGTCTGTACTGATTTAGCTTTTTCCTCAATGGACTTCAACACATCTTGTGCATTAGCACCAAAAAGCTTCTGTTTTTCCAGAGGTGCATCAAGTAACTTTACTTGAACATGGTCTGGCAGTGGCTGTTCTTTTAACCAAGCATGTCTACGTATAACAGCCCCAGTCATGGCTGCCCTACATGAAGCCTCCAATGCATCATAACCACACTGAAGAAAATGATTGCTAACCTGCTGAGTGTTATGTACTAGATCCTGCAATGCCTTTCTGTCAATAGGCTCAGGAGAGGCTAGCGTTTTCTGTAAATCATCCAGTAAAAAATTCTGGTACTGAAACATATGAAAAAGGCAGTTAAGTGACTTCATGGCCAGGGTGGTAGAGGTAAACTTTTTTACCCCATCTCTCCAGGGACCTAGCTTCCCTATCCGCTGGCAGTGGATTCTTGGCTGTGGAAGTAGCCACTCCCTTGGGGCCCTGTGAAATAGTTTCTAGATCCACAGAATGGGCCTTAAAGAGATGTTTGTGGGTGTCAGGGGGGACTCTATAATATCTGTCTGGCTTGACAGGAGCAGGAGGGAGAGAATCAGGGTTAGCACTGGAGTCAGAGAAAACATCATCCAGGACATCCATAACTGGAGGGATAGCTAAAGGTCTGTGCTGGGGTAGCTTGAGGAAGGTACGTAGCCTTTTCCTGGAATCAGAGAATTCCTGACCCTGCCATTTGAAATGCTCCCTCACAGAGTGTAGGACTTCACCGAACGAAAAATCCTCTGGAGGAGAGGCAGAGGGAACTGATTCCTCAGCATCAGAGTCCTCATAGGCCTGGAAGGATTCTTCTTGGGTATCTGAATGCTCAGAATCCCCAGAGGCTTCATCTGAAGAGAGGTTGTCAGCCTGCTCAGTTCTGGGCCTTTTCTCTGCAGGCGGCTGAGAACCTCTGTCTAGATGAGGCTGAGACCCCCTGATAAGAGAAATAAGATCTGCAGCAAGAGACATGATCTGTTTATCAGAAGGGGCCTGGGCAGTAGGTTTAGGATGGGCCTTGGCCTGGCTGGCGGCCTTAGCACGTGCAAAGGCCTTGATGGACATGGATACAGGAGGCCTAGCTGCCCCACGTGCAGGAGTAACCTTGTCCACATGAATGGTGTCGGGTAGATCCAGAACTTCGGTTTCTGGAGGAAAATCAACAACCGGCACCGGAGTAGACTCCGAGACCGAAGGACGTGTTAACGCTGTGTAGTCTGCCTGGAGCAGTTGAATTACCGCTTCCGAAGGGACCGAAGCACTCGGAGGATTTAGGAGTATCGGTGGAGGACGCGGGCCGAGGATGTCGGTCCCGGTCCTTTCGTTTTTTGGTAGATTGAGTTGTCGGTAGTTCAGACGGCATGATATAAGCGAAAGATCCGCCGAAAAAGTCTTCGGCAAATTCTGCCCGGTGCCTGAGAGTGCGCTTATTAAAGCAAGCACAGGCCAAGACGTCGTGGTCTGGGCCCAGGCAAGGGAGGCAATAAGAATGGAAGTCCTTATGAGGTATTTGTTTACCACAAGACAAACAATTAACTTTCTCAATTTGTTCTGACATCGGCTGAGGCAAGAAAAATTTTCCCCAACGGGGTACTTAGCTTTTAGATGACTTCGGTACTGAAAACACAGGAGCTGACCGACCGGCACTTGCGAACTGCTTCTGCTTCGGGCACCGCGCGGCAAGAAAGACTGAAGATGGCGTCGGCCGATGCCTTTATACTCCAGCCGTTCTGACGGAGAGGAGGCTACACCAGCTGACGCCGGACCCAGACTTTGGAATCCGGCCGACCGAGGGCTGCCTGAGGCAGGACAACCCATATGTTATGACTGCAGTTGCATTCTTGAAGGACATGCTCCAGATGAAGCCATAGCCCTAGTGGAGAGTGCTTTAATTTTACACCCCAAGAATTTCCCATGGTATGCATAGCAGAAGAAAATTGTCCTGGAAATCCAGGCAGAAGTAAGCTGCTTTACCGCTTTCCCCAGAGCCCTGGGATGGAAGGAGAAACAGTCTTTGACAGACTTGGTCTCGTCAAAGTAAAACCTAAGCTGCTTATGCACATCAAGGTAATGTAAGACACTCTCACTGTCATTAAGGGGATGGGCAAAGAAGGTGGGACAGTGAACAGCTTGGTTTAAGGATAACTTATTGACCATTTTTGTCCTAAGGGTTACCCTGTCCTTGTGGAAGATGAGGAAAGGAGAAATAGTCATAAGGGCCTGTAACTCTGACACTCTTCTAGATGATGTCAGGGCTACTAGAACAGTTTTCCAAGTGCAGTTTAGAGAGGCCTTAGAAGCTGGTTCAAAGGGGGCCACAGTGAGTTTCGCCAAAATACAATTCAGGTCTCATGGTGGTGGGACAGGTTTCCTGGGGGGCCTGATATGTAGCATTCCCTTTAGGAATAACTTTGCAGGCAACTGAGATACCAAAGGAGGGTCCAGAGGCAGATGAGATGAAACAGCAGCAAGGTGGGCTTTAACAGGAGTATGCCAACCCTGTCTGCAAGAGTTCACACAGGTATGACAGTACCAAAGGGACATCACCATGAAAAGGGTCCAACTGTATTTGTAGACACCATATGGAGAATCTTTTCCATTTAAACAAGCAAGATCTTCAAGTGTTAGGTTTCCTGGCCTCCTGCAGGACTGTTAGCACGTCCTCATTGTAAAGGATCAGAATTTTATCACCCACAAGGTAAGGTTCACAGATTGTAGCTGGGGATGAATTAGGGATCTCTTTGTCCTGTGAGAGTAGGTCCACTCTGAGCTAACTTGTGGAGACTGCCCCTGGATAAATGCAGAAGGAGGGGGAACCAATTCTGTCTTTGGTCAAAAGGGAGCCACCAAGAAGATTTCTGGTTTGTCCTGCTGGATTTTCAGTAAGACTTTCTAAAGTAGGAAGAAGGGAATGCATACAGAACCATCCCCTTTCGAGAGACTGAGAAGGCATTTGTTGCCCTTGACAAAGGACTGTGTAGCCTGGTGCAAAATGATGGAAGTGGCCTGCTCATAGGAGAGGCAAACCGATCCCTCTGATGTGCCACCCACTTGTGGACTAAGTCCAGGAATACACCCCTGTGGAGCATCTATTCGTGGGACTGTGACATGGACCTGCTAAAGGTGTCTGCTTGGGTATTCTGCGCTGAAGGGATACACACTTTAGAGTGACTCCCTGTTTTGTGACAAGCTCCCATACTTGCGAGAGCCAGTTTGCATAGCAAATAGGATTTTGTTCCCAACTGCTTCTTCACATACCACAAAAGTGTAGTATCGTCTTGAACAATTTTAGTGGGCCCTGCTTCAGCATATGTCGGAAGGCCTTTAGGGCCAGAAGAATTGCTCTCATCTCTCTGCTACCGATCAGTTCTTGTCTGATGGGGTCTGGCCAAGCACCCTGGACGCTTAGGGAACCCATGGCTGCTCCGCACCCCAGATCCAAGGCATCCGTGTACATCTTCTGTACTAGCAAGGGAGCCTGTACGGGGAGTTCTGGGTTGCAGTTCAATTGATTCAGCCACCAATGAATCCTTTTCCTGAGGCAAGTTAGGGAGGAGATTTTATACTCTAGAGGATTAGTGTGCAGTGTCCATACAGACCTTCGGTACCATTGCAACTCTCATGTGGAGCCTTGCCAATGGCAACACGGGAATGGCTGATGCCATATGATCCAGGAGACTGAGGGTACTGCCTGGTAGTCAATGCTGCGACTTGGACAGTGAGCAGCTATTGCCTTAAATTTTCCACCTTTTGAGGTGGCAGAAAAGCTCTCATGCCATCCGTCCTTATCCTGCACCCCCAGGAATATTTGGTCCTAAGAAGGGCTCATGTTGGACTTGGGGTAGTTCATCTTGAAACCCGGTGCTTGCAGGAGTGAAATTACTGTTTGCAAATGGCGTTGAAGGGATTTTGGGCAATCTGCCTGGATCAGAAGGTCATCGAAGTACAGGAATATTTGAATTCCTTAAGTCCTGCAAAAGGTCACCACTGGTGCCAAGCACTTCAATACCCTTGATGCTTTAGAAAGTTTAAAGGGCACGGTAGAGAACACAATGTGGGAAGCCCACAGAGAAGCGTGGGCATCTCCTGTACTTGGGCAGTATGGGGATGTGCAGATAGGAATCCTTGATGTCCAGGGTGGCAAAGAATTCGAGGAGAAATCAAGGGGAAGAGGGTCTGCGGAGTAAGCATAAGAAAGGTGGATACTAGTAGGAAGAAACTAAGGTGGGAAAGATCTAAGATTGGTCTCCAGGGACCGTCTTTTCTTGGGACTAGGAAGAGACTGGAATAGAAACCTATTCCCTTTTCTGTCATAGGGACAGATTGACTTGTTCCTTGGGCAATAAAGCCTGTCTATCTGGTTGCAAAAGGGGAAGCTGTTCTTTGGGGGACTGTGGAATGCCCCTCAAGGAAGGTACTGTGATCCAGGTCATGAAATAAACCTTTTCTATTACAGATAACACCCACCTCTGTGGTACCAATTTTCCACACAGGGAGACAGTGCAAGAGCTTTAGGGATATGGAATGGAGTCCAGAGTTTTTTTTTCTCCCAAAGTGATGGAAGGTAGTCACAGACTACCTGCCCTATCCTGAAACTGAGGCTTCTGGGCAGGAGTCCGAGGAGGCCTGGATGGGGTTTGTTGCTTCCTGGCACTTTCTGCCCCTGGAAGGAGGGGGAGCAGAGTGCTTCCTTATCAATTGTTGTTGAGGGGTAATTCCTGTGGAATTTGAGGATAGGAGTAACAGGTGCTTCAGGTCCTATAACTCCTTTTGAATAACTCCACCTTTGTTGCAAAGGGTGCAGAGTTATCCAGAGGCATGCCCAATAGTTTTAGCATAACATCAGATAAGGGCTGTAACTTTAGCCAGGAATACCTTCTCAGGACTGAAGCAGATGCAGATCTGGCAGAATCTTCAACTGCATTGTAGTTGCACCTAATGGAATGCCTAGTGACCTGAGAAGACAGGGATGCAAGGCTGGATATCTGTGCCTTGGCAAAAAAAAAAAAAAAGTCTGGGTTCTCATTGAAAATTTTAGTGGCTTGTCCTAAAAATGACATGGCATATTTAGACATATGGGTTTGATCTGCCCTGAATGCCAAGGTAGCAGAAGTAAATCTTTTTTCCAAGGCGTTCCACAGCCTTGCTGTCCATCTGGGAGGTGAACTGAGGTGGATGGAAAACAGCTCTGAGGCTGTAGCAGAAACTGAGTGCCAGGGTCCGCCACAGGGCACTTTAGGAATTTGGACCCCTCAGGGACCTTGTAAAATCTGTCAGGCCTTTGAAAAGAAAGGGGTTGAGAGTCAGGATTAACAGATGCTGCATTGAATGCATCCAGAAAAGCTAGCAAGACTGGTGGTATAGCTGAAGGAGCAGGGATGCCCATCTGCAGAAGTTCATAGCATTTTTTCTTAACTTCTGTCATCTCAGAGGAGTCCCACTTGAAATAATCCCTCATTTTGGAAATGGTCACCCCAAAGGTAAGATCCTCACCTGGAGAATATTTCTGCAGAATCTTCCTCTGGGAGGGCATTTTATTTATTTATTTTTTTTATTTAACATTTGTTGACCGGCATAACCAAGGGAAGATGGTAACTGGGAGACTTATGATACGAATTCTCTGAAGAGGAGTCCGAGTAGCCTTCCACTTCAGCTTGAGAAATATCCAAGGGCTGAGGCCTAGGGCTAGTCACAGGAGGAGCCACTGGAGAGGATGAGGGCGTAAGCAGGTCTCAGAGCCATAAAAGCATTGAAAAGGTTCTGAGAAAAAGCCTGCCAGTTTAGCTGACACTCTGTAGTAGAAGAAACATGCTTTGTTTTCTATTTTCTTTTAAGAGAAGGCATAGCGGGCACTGGGGCCAAGGTAGGCCAATATTCAGTAATGTGTGTAGTGGAGGGATCCATCTGGGCAGCCGGTACAAGCAGAGAGTCCCCCTCGCTGTCAGCAGCAGATACGTTACCTCAAGACGTGCTTTCCGCTCTGGGTTCTGCGGCTTCCCCCATGGTAGCCGCTGTACCCATATTGGTAGCAATCGATCATTCCTCCAGGCCGACCACAGGAGGAACGTCAGGTGGAGGAATTGCAGCAATGGATTCAGGCCTAATAAATATGGCCTCTCTCTTTGGTGGCTCGATGGGTGGACTGGAATGCCATTCCGCTGCTAAGGGGCTTAAGGTGCTGACTTTCCAGGTAAATGCTCGAGTGCAGACAGCTGTGCAAGGTTTTTGGAACAAAGGCCTGGCAGATGGAGCAGGACTTTTGGTCGTGTGTAGGCCCTAAACAAAAAAGGCAAAGCTTGTGGAAGTCTTTATGGGGGATCGAACAACCGCACATACACTTTTCCCTTCCTGGGTGACGTGAACCTACACAGACATGGTGACAAAACAAAACGTCCCCAATGGGGTACTTATCTTTGAAAACATGATCAGATGGCCAATATGGCAGGAATAGCTGACGTTCGACTGGCGGCAGAGAAGTTCTGAGGTCTGGTATGTGCAGATGTCACTTTTATGGTCCACGTTCCCTTAGCCAAGTCAGACATCCCACCCTTGCAATAAATAGCAGCTTTTGCACTGGCCAGGCATTCAGGTAAGCAAAAGGAAAACCCAAGGATTTGGAATACTGCAACATGAGAATAGGACATCTAAAATCATACATTCTTGCACCACACCAGAGATTTAAACATTAAACTCAAAACATTTTTTTCATGACACTTAACATGAAGCACTGGGGTAATATCTCTTTTTAGCAAACTGATGCATGCTCATGCACACACCTACACGCTTTTATACATTATAGTTTACTTCATCCACTATTTTTGCGTGGTTTTTCAACTGGTTTTCATTTCATTGAACATGTTTTTGGAGCTGTAAAGAATTGTAGTAAGCTTTATTTTTTTCAACTGCAAAGCACTGAGCTGTAAATAAAATTTTCTATATTTTTTCTGTACTTGTTTTAAAAAAAAATTCTGAGCTGTAAACAGTTTTTACACATGCGTACCAATTATATATATATATATATATATATATATATATATATATATATATATGTTTATGGTTAGATAGCTGTATGTTTTTATTTTGTAACAATCTAGTTAACTCTTTTTACTTCTGTGTGTATTTTTGTTCTTAGTTAGCAGAAAGATATTTTAGTTAAGTCCATTTTTTTTTTGCTTAAAATTGCAAAATATTTCTGATTTTTTGTTATGGAGAATGGCTTGTTTGTGAAGAATAAAGGCTCTTTACTTTGGAACGCTACCTGTTTATGACTTTTTGTAATTACTGTGACTGAGCTCATCACCAAAGTTTTACGACCACTAGTTCCTCTTGTTTATTTTGGTGAGGTTGGAACTACACATTCTTACACTTGTTCATTTTGTCATGATCTAGGTTACCATACACAGCTGAGCTAGCCAGGATGAGGAGTACTGCATAGTACTGGTCATTAACCATTAAGAGATTACATACTTAAATGGCTTGTGACAATAGGCGGCACTGCAAAGCCATGCCAGGAGAAAATGCAGTGGATTTTTAACAGATGCCAGCACAGCTTGCTGGAATTTTGTAAATTATGTCATTTGTACAGATGCTTGTTCTAAAAATATATTTGAGGTTTGCTTGTATTAAATGCATCAACAATGTGCCCTGCTGGAAGAAAAAGAAATGTACATGTATTGTAACTGAATTAAATGTATACATTGTAATAGCATATCTGGGAAGTGAAGAGGTTAATCTTAATCCACCTAACTTTGCAAAATATTCTTGAAATTAAATTACTTTACGGGTTAAGCCATAAATATGTTATCCCACAGTTTTGAATGGAGACAGACACAATGTCTGGGCTAGAGAATAGTTGGCAGTGCCTGTAAGAGTGAAATGGTTTTATGATTTCTAGCAGCTGCACCACATCTTAAAGCTGTCTGTACTGCAGCACATAGGTGCTAAACCCTGGTAGCTTCTAGCCATTGGGGGATAGTATGGGAAAGAGTCCGATAACCAGATTTATGTGATGTCATGCTGCACAAAATGTTGTAATAGAGAATGAAGTTTCAGCAGCATTCTTTATTGGCTCTGACAAGAACCACTCACCTATCTTGCATTACTCTATTCAGTAAGTAGGAACAGTAACTCTTAATTACATCAGGAATAGTGAGTCTAGCTAAATACTGTTTCTACAACTGTGTGAAACTTTCCATCTGTGTTATTTTTAATATTCCCCATGACAAACTCTGGTTTTTACTGAGACATTTAGCATGGTCTTGTTTTACTATGCATTAAATATATGTAAGTTTTTCATTGTGGCTGGTCCTTTTTAGAAAATATTTAAATTTTGAGACCATCAGCCCATATTTGATAACTCTGACCACTCTTGAAAGCCTTGCTGATTTGTCAACATTACCATTTGCTTTGATATTAATTTCACTCAGTATAATTGGGTACCCATGTAAGAGTCAAAGTAGCTGCCAGTGATTCTGGTGGCAGTGATAACAGTCTGGGCAGAAGGGGGCACCAGCAGGTGAATCTGTACAAGCCTTTCCAAGCTGCGCGTGAAAATCAAATCTCAGAATGCGTGTTACACCTGCTTGGAGCAGGGACACAAGTACTGGTTTCACAGTGTGTGTGGGTACACTTAGCTTGGAACCCCAGCTAAGGACTCAACTCTAGTAAAGTGCCAGTGGGGAGTCTTAATGGGGGTCTGGAGAGAGAGGAAAGTACAGTTGTGTACACTTACCATAAATGTAGATGTTACAGTGTCTTCACTGTTGCAGTCAAGACTGTAGGGTTCGCCCCTGCCGGCAGGCAGTCCTCGGCCAGAATCCCAAAGTCTGGGTCCGGCGTCGGCTGCTCAGCCATGCTCCCTGACGTCAGAGCGCCAGGAGTACAAAGCTGACAGCCGACACCATGTTCTCCAGTTTTTCTTGCCCCAGATGTCAGGTGTTCCAAAATGAGCAAGATCCCATACCCTTTGCAAATACCCCTCAGAAGGGTGAAGGGAACCACACAAAAGAAAAAATAAAGAGGGGACAGGAGGGAGGGTAACCCAGACTGCAACAGTGAAGACACTAACATCTACATTTATGGTAAGTGTACACAACTGTACTACGTTCATCGTGTTTCACTGTTGCAGTCATGACTGTAGGGTTGAATCCCAAAGCAGAATAAAAGGGAAGTGGTCATAAAGTAGAGGGGGTGGCTAAAAGGCCCTGCAAGACTTTAGAAGCAAAGCCTGCATTAGACTTAGAATAGATAGGTAGATTGTAGTGCTTAGAAAAAGTATGCACTGAACTCCAAGTTGCAGCTTCCAAAATGTCTTTGGTAGGAACTCCCCTGAGGAAGGCAGCTGAAGTGGCAGCAGCTCTGGTAGAGTCCTTATACTCCTTGGGATTTGCTTTCCATGGTGTGAATAGCAAAATCTAATTCCATGAGCAATCCATTTAGAAATGGTCCGTTTTGAAATGGCTTTACCTTGGGAACTTGAAGCATAAGAAACAAACAATTGCTCTGATTTCCTGATGTCCTTGGTTCTGTCCAGGCAAAAACGTAGTTGTCTGTGTACATCCAAGGAATGCAAGATCCTTTACCCCTTATTTTGAGGACTAGGGAAAAAAGTTGGCAAGTGAATAGTTTGATTTAAAGCCACTTTGAAACCACCTTAGGCGTGAAAGTAGGATTAGTCCTTAAAGACACCCTGTCTTGATGAAAAATAATATAAGGTTCCACAGCCATGAGAGCTTGCAACTCCGAAACTCTCCTGGCAGAGGTCAGAGCTAACAGGATGGCCGTCTTCCAAGATAAAAACTTGATGTCAGATGTGGCAGCAGGCTCAAAAGGAGGTAAGGTGAGTTTTTCCAAAACATAGTTGAGATCCCAAGCAGGAATGGGTGGAGATCTAGGGGGGCCTTAAGTTCTTAGCTCCTCTGAGAAAGATTGGAGGGTATGTACTATAATGAGCAGAAATAGCAGAGGCATGTATCTTTATGGAAGAGAGAGAGACCCTTATGTAAGAGGTCTGTCAGGTAAAGTAAAATCAGAGGAATGTTAGGAATAAGAGGATCCGAATCCTGAGCCTGCATCCAGGAGCAAAATCTTTTCCATTTTCCTGCATAAGATTTTCTAGTGCTAGGACGTCTGGCTTCTAAAATGACATCCATAACCTGCTTGGGTAGGAGAGAAGGAATCACAGACCCTGGATTAACCAGGCTGCCAGGCTGAGAGTTTTGACATGGGAGTGCAGAACCTGACCCTGGTGTTGGGACATAAGGTTCGGAGTCTGTGGTAAAACTCAAGGGGGCTCCAGAGAAAGTTTTTTCAGTGTTTGGTACCAGAACTGTCTAGGCCAATTTGGGGCCAGCAAAATTATCATCTTGGGCTTGTCCTGTTTGACCTTTAATAACACCCGTGGAAGAAGAGGTAGAGGCGGGAAGGCATACCCCAAGAGGTTTCTCCAACTGAATGACAGTGCATTCACTTTCCAAGCTAGTTCGTGGAATGTACTGGTGCAAAAAATCTGTAGTTGATGATTGAGGTGGGATGCAAAGAGTTCTATGTGAGGACATCCCCAGACTGCTGTAATCATCTTGAATATTTCGGTGTCCAGCATCCATTCGTGTGGGTCAGACAGGTTTCTGCTCAGACTGTCTGCCAGGAAGTTTTGCTTCCCTGGTAGAAACTGAGCTTGAAGGTCCAGTTTGCAAGCTAGAGCTGTTCCATAGATTCATGGCTAGTCTGCAAAGGGGATAGGAATGTGATCCCCCTTGCTTGTTTATGTACCACAACTGTGGTGTTGTCTGTCCGTATCAGTAGTTGTCCTGGTTGTAGAAGATTCCTGAAGGCCAATAGAGCGTTCTGAACGGCTAACATTTCCTTTAAATTGATATGCAGGTGCTTCTGATCCTTTGTCCAAAGGCCCCGCAGACAGTTGCCCTGCAAATGGGCTCCCCATGCATAATCTGAGGCGTCCGTGGTTAGTATCTGACTGGCTGGAGGCAGACTGAAGGGTTTTCCTTTGTTTAGAGTACATGCCTTGGACTACCAAAGGAATTCCTTTTGAAGACAAGGCAGGACGGTGATCTGTATGTCTAAACTGTGGCAATGCTGAGACCATACACTTTTTAGGTACCACTGTATTTTCCTCATATGTTGTCTTGCATATGGTACGAGAAGGATGCAGGAGGCCATGTAACCCAAAGCCTGCAGGAATTTCCTTGCAGATAGCTGAGTTAATGTTGCCAAAGTTTTGAAAGTTAAAGCCAGATATAATTGTTTTTCTTATGTCAGAAATGCCATCTGGGTTGTTGTGCTTAGAAGAGCACCCAGAAAAGTTATCTGTTGTGAGGGTGTCAAATTTGACTATGTTTACAGTAAATCCCAGAAACTTGAGAAGATTCTGAACAAATTCTAGATGCTGGAGTAAGGCATCCTTGCTGTCTGCCTGAATAAGACAGTCGTCCAGATAAGGGTAAATTTGAATTCCCTTGAGTCTGCAATAAGCTACTACTGGAGCCAGGTATTTGGTGAAGACCCTGGGCGCAGTAGACCATCCAAAGGGCAGCGCAGAAAATTGATAGTGCCTCGATCCGGCCTTGAACCTGAGGTATTTTCTGCATTCCTGCCTGATGGGAATGTGTAAATATGCCTCCTTTAAATCTAAAGTTACCATCCATGCATTTTTGGTCAGCATTGGAAGTAGCTGCTGTAGAGTAAGCATCTTGAATTTTGGAATCTCGAGAAAAGTGTTAAAGACTGACAGATCCAGAATGGGTCTCCATTAATTTTGCTTTCTGGGGACTAGAAAGAGCCTTGAGTAAAAACCTTGTCCCATTTCTGAAAGTGGAACCAGTTCTATGGCTTTCACAGCCAAGAGAGCTTCCACCTAGTTTAAGGCCTCTAACCATTGATGTTTTGGAAGATCTGGCCACCCACTTGGTCTTGGTAGGGTATGAAAAAGGAATTTGTAACCTCTTGAAACCACATCCAGAACCCACTTGTCTTGGGTTATACGAGTCCAATTTAGGTGAAAAAGAGAAAGTTTTCCTCAGAGAGGGGCTTCCAGGCAAGAAGTTCCTGCAGCCCAACAGAGGGAGTCATTGAGCCTGTTTTCTATGAGCTTGCGACCTGTCCTCTCCTCCCTAGGGGTGGAAGCAGTCCATTGTCTTGGTCTACAAGAGGCTTGCGTTTGAGGCCTTCCTCAGGAGCGTCTGTATCTACCCCTGAGGCCTGTCTGAATTGGGAAAGGACCAATTTTTGTAGGCCAATTCCTACTAAATCTGGGTGGCTGTACTTGTAAGAAATCTTTAACCATTTGCATGGATTTTGCCTTGTCCTCCATCTTCTTTATCACCTCTTCAGCCTTAGATCCAAACAAAACATTATGCTGAACAGGAGCATCCAATAACTTAGCTTTTACTTGATCTGGCAAGTTTTGTTCCTTTAACCAAGCATGCCTTCTAATGACTGTACCAGAGGCAGCAGCCCTACAAGAAGCCTCCAAGGCATCAAATCCACAGTGTAAAAGTACAGTTTTGTACCTACCATAAATGTAGATGTTCGAAGATCTACATTGCTGCAGTCCTTACACTTGGGTAGTCCGCTGTCCTCGGTCGGCCCGAATATCAAAGTATTAGGCTGACGTCGGTCACGGCGCTTTAGACTGACATCAGGACGTCAGGGTACAAATGCGCATGACCGACATCATATCCTCCGTCATTTCTTGCCCCAGATGTCAGAAGACCCTAAAAAGAAAGGTCAAACCCAAAAGACAACAAAAAACAACCAACCACCCTTGCACTAAACATATGTACAATATATACAATATCCACAAAATTTTGCAACCCAAACCACACAACTGCCTCTAAATATAGAGGGGAAGGAGGGAGGGTAAATTGGACTGCAGCAATGTAGATCTTCGAACATCTACATTTATGGTAGGTACAAAACTGTACTATGTTCTTCATCTCACATTGCTGCAGTCCTTACACTTGGGTAGAATCCCAAAGCAGAAGTAAGGGAGGATGGCAAAGCTATAAAGCAGGAGGAGCTGCCAAAATGCCCTGTAAAATTGCAGTGGCAAAACCAGCCCTAGATTTAGAGTAAAGTGGAAGGTGGTAATGCTTAGAGAAAGTATGCACTGAACTCCAAGTAGCTGCCTCCAAAATATCCTTAGTTGCCACCCCCCTTAAAAATGCTGTAGACGTGGCAGTGGCCCTAGTGGAATGAGGCCTAATCCCAGCTGGAACCTCCTTACCATGATGGGAATAACAGAAAGCAATACAAAATCCAATCCATTTAGAAATAGTTTGTTTTGACACAGGCTTGCCCTGAGAACCCAAAGCAAAAGAAACAAATAACTGCTGAGACTGCCTGAACCCTTTAGTTCTGCTCAAATAATAACGCAACTGCCTGTGTATATCCAAAGTGTGCAAAATCTTTTCCCCTTTGTTTTGGGGGTTTGCATAAAAAGTAGGTAAATGAATAGTTTGGTTTAAAGCCACACTAGAAACCACTTTAGGCATAAAGGAAGGATTAGTACGTAAAGATACCCTATCCTTATGGAAAATTAAGAAAGGCTCAACTGCCATAAGGGCCTGTAATTCAGAAACCCTTCTCGCAGAAGTAATGGCCAACAAAAAAGCAGTCTTCCAGGATAAATATTTCAACTCGGCAGTAGCTGCAGGCTCAAAAGGTTGTAGAGTAAGTTTCTCCAACACAAAATTGAGATCCCAAGCAGGAGTAGGAGCTCTACGTGGGGGTCTTAAATACTTTGCCCCTCTGAGGAATTGCTTAAACAAAGGATGAGAAAACAAAGGTGGGTTACAGTCATAATGTGCAGAAATCGCTGCAGCATGAACCTTAATAGGAGAAGGACAAACCTTTGTCCAGTAACTCAGCAAGATATTGAAGGGCCACACTTAAATTAGGTTTAGAAACATCAAATTCCTTTGCTGAACTCCAAAATAAAAATCTCTTCCATTTATCTGCATACACTTTCCTTGTACTAGGCCTTCTGGCCTCCAAAATAACATTCAAAACTTGCTGTGGAAGCTGATACCCTCCAGAGTTTAGAATAGAATATGCCAAGCTGTTAGGTGAAGAGAGTGGAGTTTGACATTGAGTAAATGATTGTCCTCCTGAGACAGTAGGTGTGGAATCGAAGGCAAAGGCCATGGAGGCTCCCATACCAGACTTCTCAATAATGGGTACCAGTGCTGTCGAGGCCAATCCGGTGCTATTAGAATCATCTTTGGTTTGTCCTGTCTGACCTTTAGGAGTACCTTTGGGAGGAGAGGCAGAGGAGGAAAGGCATACACATGAAGCTTGCTCCAATTGAATGAAAGAGCATCCACTTTCCAAGCTGTGGGATGAAACCTTTTTGTGCAAAACTTTGGCAGCTGGTGGTTCAGTGGAGAAGCGAACAGATCTATGTCTGGAGTTCCCCATAACACTGTCAATTTCTGAAATACATGAGGATCCAATTTCCACTCGTGGGGATCCATAATTCGTCTGCTTAACACATCTGCTAAGGAGTTCTGTGCTCCCGGCAGAAACCTTGCCTGAAGATTCAGCTGTAAACTGAGAGCAGTCTCCCACAAAATCATTGCTTGCCTGCATAGAGGATAAGAATGTGTTCCCCCTTGCTTGTTGATGTACCACATGACAGTTGTGTTGTCTGTTAGAACCAACACCTGCCCTGGAAGGAGTAAATCTTTGAAAGCTATTAATGCAAATTGGACTGCTAACATTTCCTTCAAGTTGATATGTAGATGTTGAAGTCTGGCAGGCCACGTGTCTTGTACCCATTTTCCATTTAGATGAGCTCCCCAAGCTTTGAGGCATCTGTCGTAAGAATCTGACTCTCCTCTGGCCGGGTCACAGAGAGTCCCTTGTTTAGGTGACATTCCTGAGCCCACCACAAAAATTCCTTTTGAATGCAAGGTATTATCTGAATGACAGTGTCCAAATCTTGGCAGTGCTGTGTCCATACATTTTTGAGATACCATTGTAGCTTCCTCATATGCAGTTTGGCATTGGGAAGCACCAGAATACAAGATGCCATGAACCCCAAGGCTTGAAGGACTGTCCTTGCAGTCAGCCTGGACTGATGTGACAATTGACGGAAGTACAGAGAAAGATTCTTTTGTTTGTCCGGGGTCAAAAAGGCCATCTGGGATGCTGTATTCAGTCTCACACCCAGAAAGCACATGTCCTGAGAGGGTACTAGACTGGACTTTATTTCGTTCACAGAATACCCCAGGCATCTTAGCACTGCTATCACATACTGTAAATGAAGAAGTTCGTCCCTTCCTTGGGCCAGAATCAGGCAATCGTCCAAATAAGGATAGATCTGTATACCTCTTAGCCTGAAGAAAGCTATCACTGGAGCCAGAACTTTCGTGAACACTCTGGGCGCAGTAGATAAGCCAAAGGGCAATGCAGAGAATTGATAATGAGAAGTCCCAGCTCGAAAACGCAGATACTTCCTGCAACATAGCCTGATAGGAACATGAAGGTATGCCTCCTTGAGATCCAGAGTCACCATCCAGTGGTCCTTGCCCAGCAGAGGTAAAAGCTGCTGTAGTGTCAACATTTTGAACTTGGGAATGTCCAGATAAGTGTTGAGGATAGATAAATCTAAAATTGGTCTCCACGTGTTCCCCTTCTTTGGTACTAGGAACAGGCGAGAATAAAATCCTAGGCCCACTTCTGACAGAGGGACCGGTTGTATGGCCCCTATTTGAAGCAACAGAGAAATTTGTTTGTGAGCCTCTAGTCTTTGCTGAGGAGGAATGTCCGGCATGCCTTTGAAAGGAGGCAAGGTATGGAAATAAAACCTGTAACCTTGGTGTATGATATCCAATACCCATCTGTCTTGGGTAACCAGACTCCAATTTTCCTTGAAGAGTGCCAACCTTCCTCCCAAAGGTGCTGCCAGGCAAGAAGGATCTGGCAGCTGAAAAGGTAGGTCATTGGGCCTGTTTACGAAAGGACTGGCCCCTGCCCTCACCTGAAGATTGTGCAGGTGAACTCCCTGTTCTAGGCCTGAAGGAGCTCTGAGCCCTGCCTCTACCACGTCTAGATCTACCCCTAGACTGATCATAAGAAGGGTACGTCCACCCCTTAGCAGGCCAATTCCTACTAAATTTCGGAGGCTGAACTTGCAAAAAATCTTTAACAGCCTGCATAGATTTAGCCTTATCTTCCATTTTCTTCAAGACTGACTCCACAGGAGCACCAAACACCACATCAGACTGTAAAGGAGCATCCAAAATCCTAGTTTTTACATGGTCAGATAAATTCTGATCCCTCAGCCAGGCGTGCCTGCGAAGAACTGACCCAGTGGCAGCCACCCTAGACGAGGCCTGTACAGCATCAAAACCACATTGTAAAGAATGCTTGCCCACCTGTTCAGAGACATGCACCAAATCTTGTAATTCTTTACACTCAATGCCTTCCGCCAGAGCATCTACCTTAGACTTCAATTGAGAAAGAATATAATTTTGATATTTCAACATGTGAAACTGGCAATTCAAAGCCCTCATAGCTAAGGTGGAAGAAGTATAGATTTTCTTTCCCCATCTATCCAAAGCTCTGGCCTCTATCTGGAGGAACCGGATTTTTAACCACAGAGGCCTTAACCCCCTTAGGTCCCTGACTAACGGTTTCTGGGTCTGCCCTAGGACTCAAAGAAATTTATGAGCCTCAGGTACCCTGTAATACCTGTCCGGTTTAACAGGAGCAGGAGGCAAAGAATCAGGATTAAGTGAAGCCCCTGCAAACACATCTTCCACAACATCCAGAACAGGTGGAATAGCTAAAGGCCTATGCTGGGGCAAAAGCAAAAATTCCCTAAGCCTTTTCCTGGAATCAGAGAAGTCCTGACCTTCCCACTTAAAATGCTCCCTCATGGAATGAAGAGTCTCTGAAAAAGAAAAATCCTCTGGGGGAGAAGCAGGAGTAGAATCATCCACATCAGAATCAGAATAAGGAGAATACTCCTGCAAGTCTTCAGCCGAAGACTCAGACACATCCGAACCCTGCTCAAAACTCCCCAACTCTGGTTCAACCCTAGGCCTCTTATCAGGTGGGGGCAAAGAACCTCTAATCAATGTAATTAAATCTTCTGCCATTTTAAGCATTTGCTTCTTGGGCACAGATCCTGAAGAGCTAGGAGTGACCCCAACTGAAGCTAAACCTGGCCTGCCTCTGGGAGAAGCCTTGGAAACAGAAGGAGAAGGCCTAACCACTCTTGGAAGTGAGGGGAGTACAGTAACTTGAGAAGCCCCCTTCAGCCTGACCTGCCTCCTGAGAGGCCACATCCTGCAAAATCAAGGTTTCCCCCTGAGATTCCAGAGAAGCCTCCGGTGGAACCACCGGTTCCACTGACGCTTCTAAAGAACCGGCGTCCGGATCGGACTCTTCTAGTCTGGTTTTAGCTGCTTTGTCTTTGCGCTTCTTCGAAGAAGCGGGCGTCGGAGCATCCGACGGCATATTATAATTGCACCGCTTCCCGAAGACCAACCTGGCACAATCTAACCTTCGCTTAACAGTGCGTTTATTGAACCTAGCACAAAAGCGACACCCAACAACGTCGTGCTCAGGTCCCAAACAAGGAATACACAAAGTATGATAATCTCTATGCGGTATCTGTTTCCCACAAGAAATACAGTTATTCACTTTTTCTGACATCCGGTAAACCACTGAGGCAAGAAAAAACTAAAATATTCCCCAACGGGGTACTTAGCCAACTTTGACTCGGTCTGAAACTCCGAACTCGAAAAATTTCAGAACGCCGAACGGCACTTGCAACGCTGCTTCTGCATCGGACCATGCGGCAAAAAAGACTGAGGATATGACGTCGGTCATGCGCATTTGTACCCTGACATCCTGATGTCAGTCTAAAGCGCCGTGACCGACGTCAGCCTAATACTTTGATATTCGGGCCGACCGAGGACAGCGGACTACCCAAGTGTAAGGACTGCAGCAATGTGAGATGAAGAACATCCATGCTTCCCAACTTGTTCAGTGGCATGCATTAAGTCATGTAATTCCTTATTCTGCACAGGCGGAAATGGAAGTTAGCTTTTGTTTCAAAACAGACAGAAGGAATTGCTGGTATTTCAGCATAAGAAATTGACAGTTTAAAGCCCTAATAAAGTAGCTGAAGTGTACACTTTTTTGCCCCATCTTTCTAAAGATCTGGAATCCTTCTCAGTAGGAATGGGTTTTTTTTAGCAGTAGCGGCCTTAACCCCCTTAGGGCCCTGAGAAATGGTTTCAGGATCAGCAGTAGGATTCTTGTATAAAAACTGGTGGGAAATCAGGAACCCTATAATATCTGTCTGGCTTAACAGGAGCTGGAGGAAGAGAGTCAGAAGTTAAGTTGGCCTCCGAAAAAGCATCATCCACAATATCCAAAATAGGAGGGATAGCCAGGGGTCTATGTTGGGGAAGAAGAAGAAAATCCCCAAGTCTTTTCTTAGATTCAGAGTACTCCTATCCTTCCCAGTGAAAATGTTCCCTCATTTCATGTAAAGTTTTCCCAAAAGAGAAATCCTCAGGGGGAGAAGCTGAAGGAATGGATTCCTCAGCATCAGAATCCTCATAAGGAGGGAAAGAATATTCCTTTTCAGAAGAACTGAACAAACAGAAGCCTGATCAGAGGAGTCATAATACACTTCCTGCCTTGGCCTTTTATCTGGAGGGGGATGTGAACCCCTAATCATAGTAACTCAGCCCTCCGCCATCTTAAGTAACTGTTTGAGACTTGAGTCCCGGATCAGAAGAGGCCTGGGCTGTAGTCTGATTTTGAAGGAGTCTTTGCCCTTGTCTTTGGCTTTGCCTTTATTAGAAGCTGAGTAGGCCTGAAAACCCCTCTGGAAGCCGGTACCTGCACAGCGGCTCCGGACCCATCCTAAGGAGCATTGTCCGAAGGTCCTGCAACAGAAATATTCAAAGGCCTTGTTGGCTCCTCGTGGGAGTCGGTTTCGGCCATCGGTTCCGAAATGGCCGACAGGGGCTGCAAAAGCGGCTCACTGACAACGTCCGAACCTGAAGCTGGCTCTGCTTGTACAATATCGTCTGATTTGGACCTCGGAGGCCTGTCTTTATCCTTGCGTCGTTTGTGAACTCAGTTAGCCGGAACAGTGTCCGATGACATTTTGTAATTGAAACGCCTACCGAAGTAATGGAATGCAAAACCGTACCTTCGTTTAATCGTACGTTGATTAAATCTAGCACAAAACAGACAACTAGCTACGTCGTGGTCAGGGCCTAAGCAAGGAATACAGTAAGAATGAAAATCCTTGATGTATTTGCTTCCCACATGAAATACAATTAACTTTTTCTGACATCGGACTGGAGCAAGAAAAAAGTTTCCCCAACGGGGTACTTAGCTTTGAGTAGGAGAAAAAAGTCTTCGGATTGAAGTAAGTTTAGAAAAAATTGTCAGGAGTCAGCCGACCGGCACTTGCGAACTGCTATCGCCGCACGGCAAGAAAGACTGGAGAACATGGCGTCGGCCGTCAGCTTTGTACTCCTGGCGCTCTGACGTCATGGAGCATGGCTGAGCAGCCGGACCCAGACTTTGGGATTCTGGCCAACCGAGGACTGCCTGCCGGCAGGGGAGAACCCTACAGTCATGACTGCAACAGTGAAACACGATGAACACCTACCCCCTGACTGAGCATATTCACTGTGTGCTCAAGAGAACCTGTGCTTGATGCAGAGAGGTCTGCATCTGGAAATACTGAGTGTATCCATTTGTACTTCAACTTCCCTCTCCAGTGTCAGTGCTGTGGATTTGGGCTCCTTGATTACTGGCCCAGGGTGAGGACATCATATGGGTCCATGAGCCTAATGACTAAGAGTATGAACTGCATATGAATGGCATACAGATCTTTATGACCTTACACAGGAACAGGTGGCTAAAAATAGTAGTAGCTGTCATATGTGCTGGGATCCAAGGACAGTCTCTTCAAGATGGGATGACAATGACCTCCAAAGCTGAAGGAAAAAACTTGCATCACAATGAGGGAACTAAAAGCTGACCTCACAGGACCAAGAACATCAAGGCTGATCAGAAAACCTTTAGACAATGGTCTAGGAACACTAATAGCATACTGCGTAAGGTCTTTACCTCAGAAACAGGATTTGATTCCGACTCCTGGTAAGGCTTCTAATAGTCTGCAGGCTAGTAGCCTATTTACTTGGAGTGTTATGACCAAGTAATGGAGCCTGGAAGAACAGCAAAGGGGTATCTTGAGCACAATGCTGAGCAAAATGCTTAGGACTAGTAACAGGTCACTGAATGCATACCCAATGCCAGTAGAGAGCGCATCTTAAATTTGGAGAGAGAATCACAATCCATGATAAGTCAAGAGCTAGCAAAGCCTACAGAATCAGATAAATTCAGAACTGAGACACACACATTTTCAGTGAAAACAAGCAGTAGACTTGCACTTCTTGACAAAAGTTCTGCAAAGGGTAATGGACGGTAAGGAAAAGCCATGGACTTGGAACTGCATGGCCTTAAGGGTCGATAAACATTTCAAATGATGCCTTCAAGTTTGTATTTTTTTTTTCTTTTTTTTAACAAAAAATGGAGATGTTTGCAGAAGTTGAACTTCCAAGGATAAGCATACAACAGCCAACTGAAATTGAGAAATTTGCAGAGAGGTTGAAAAAGTATTAAAAACGGTAAGAAGGCAAACACTGGGGGTGGCTGGATTACTGGTAGTCAGTTTGGAGAGTTCAAGAGTTTGCAGGTCAGTATAGCAAGTCAACACTGCAACCGTGAAGATACCAAAAAAAAACAGGAAGTGAACATTTGCAATGACTGAGGAAAATAAGGATGCAACCTTGACCAGCTCATACGGAACTGAGACTAACACATTCACAATCCTGTTACAGACTAGCAATATCACTGCTAGAACCAACCATAAAGGATCAAACAGGGTTTGTGGCAAACACCTTTTGAGAACAGTAAAATGAATACAACGTAGAGAAGATGCACCCACGAAAGACAAGATGCTGACTGATCCTGTTCCCAAGTACTGATGTACAGAAGTCTCTTGACTGGTTCCACTGAATATTCAACTGACAAGGGAGGATGGGTTTTCCAGTAGTCAGACTGCTACAAAACACTTATAATGGATCCAAGGCACAGATGACAGGAGTAAGCCTGGTTAAGAAATTTATTTTAAAATAGGGGTACATGAGGAGGGCCCTCTGTCACCATCAAATTTGCTACACATCTGGAATACTGAAAAAGCTGAGTTGTGCGATTCATACAAGGTCAACTAGAAGTCCAGAAAAAAGAAGTTATGTTCTTACCATAACGTTCCATGTGGAGTGTTCATCTCGCCTTTGTTCTTACACATGGGTTCGGAGCCAATCTTCGGCTCAGAGTCGGCTGCATCGCAAAGCTCTGAATCTCAGAGAAGCTCGAGACCAGCCCATATCCCACAATCCTCCCTGCCATTACTCAGATCTAGTTTGCAAACAAACCAGACCTAAAGATCCAACACCTCCGGTGCAAGAACTATACACTCTGACTTTCAGAGACACACTCACCATAGCAATAACTAATGGTAGAAACATATATCCCATGATACACGGGACCATATACCCCAGAAGGGGTCAAGACAAGTCGATCAGAATCTAATCCTACCAGTTCTTCCAAACACGTGGGGAGGGGAAGGGAGGGAATGAAAGAACAAAGGTTAAATGAACACTCCACATGGAACATTACGGTAAGGACATAACTTCTTTATGTGAGTGTTCAATCTCACAGTTTGTTCTTACACACGGGTAGCATCCCTAGCTCCGTCACCCCGAGTGACTCATGGAAGAACGTTCCTAAGCACAGTGGAACCAAACGATGTCCTGTCTTTGGAGACTTTGTCCACTCTATAATGAGTGATGAAAGTATGTGGCTTAGACCACGTAGCTGCTGCACAAATAGTGTCCAATCGCAAGCGAGCTGCATGAGCTAAGGAAGTGGAGACTGATCTGGTAGAATGGGCCTAAGGTTTGGTGGGTAAGGACTGATTTGATTTAGAGTATACAAAGGCTATACAGTCAGCAAGCCATTTAGATAGTGTACGTTTAGTAATTGCCACGCCCTTTTTATCGTCTGCAAACACGATGAAGAGCTGATCCATTTTCCTGTAAGCTTTGGTCCTATCCAAATAAAATCTTAATTGCCTGTGAACATCCAACTTGTGCAGCATATACTCCAGTTTGTTAGTATGCTTCTTGAAAAAGGTAGGGAGTTCTATAGACTGCTTAATATTCGTAACTGAACATACTTTTGGAAGGAAAGATGGATTTGTACGCAAAGAGACTATCTGGATGGAATATCAAGTAAGGTGGTCTGACCGATAATGCTTGCAACTCTGATACTCTACGAGCTGAGGTCACGGCAACGAGGAACAGCATCTTCCACGATAAGAACTTTAAGAGGCATGACGAAGCAGGTTCAAAGGGTGGCAACATGAGTTGCGACAGTAAATTCAAGCTTCATGGAAAGAAAGGTTTTCTGACAGGCGGCCTAAGATGGAAGGTTCCTTTCATAAAGGCCTTACAAAGTCTGTGAGACATAATGGGAGAACCTTCCTCACCAATATGGAAGTTTGATATGGCCGCCAACTGTACTCTTAGTGTGGAAGTAGAAGCTCCTTCGTGAAAGAGGATAGATAAGAATTCTAAAATTTTATGTAGAGGAAATACCAAGGGGTCTAACTGCTGGCTAGACGCCCAGTACACAAAGCGTTTCCACTTACTCCTATAGAGTTTAGTAGTGGAAGCTTTATGAGAAGCAACCAAAATGTGTTGAACTGCCGGGGAGAGTAGATCAGACCTGGCTAGGCAGGGAAGCGGAGCAGCCATGCTGCTAGTTTGAGGGACTGAAGAGACGGGTGAGGAACTCCCGACGAATGGTTCAGTAGATCTGGTACTGAGTCCAGAATCCACGGTTCCTCTATTTGATAGGCTCGAAGAAAGGGGAACCATATTTGCCGAGGCCAGAATGGGGCTATGAGTATTATCGTCCTTTCCAGGTTCCTGGCTTTCTGTAGAAATCTGGGAATCAAGGGAGTAGGTGGAAATGCGTATAGGAGACCCGGGGGCCAATCGTGTATCAGTGCATCCCTGGGGACATCCCCCGGAGGGGGTAGAAAGGAAAAGTAGCTTCTGCATTTTGCATTCAACAGGGAAGCAAACAGATCGCAGCAAGGCTGGCCCCATTTGCAGAAGATCTTTTCTGCCGTCTGTGGATTGAGGGACCACTCGTGAGGTAACAGGATGGCTCTGCTCAACCTGTCCGCAATGACGTTGGATGACCCCGGGATGTGCGTTGCTATCAGAAAGCGACCTGTGGACTCTGCCCATTGCCAAATTCTCATGGCCTCTCTGCATAACGGGTAAGACCTGGTTCCCCCTTGCTTCTGTACCAGACCACAGACATGTTGTCCGTCTGAACTGCTACTGTTCCTAGAGGTAAGAGGGCTTGGAAGTGTTGCAACACCAGGAACACCGCCCTCAGCTCCAGAACATTTATGTGTAGAGTGTACTCCATGTTGGACCATTCCCCTTTGACGGTTCTTCCCTGAAAAAGGCCCCCCCCCACCCTATCAGGGAAGCGTCTGTGGTTATTGTGGCTGTTGGACTGGGTAGAACAAACAGACGACCCATAGTGAGGTTCTGATTGCACACCCACCATGAGAGGTCCCGTCTGCAAGAGTCTGTTATAATCTCGTGCGCTAGGGGTAGGTGTTGGAACGACCACTGCGCGAAGAGCAGCCATTGTAAGATCCTCATGTGTAATCTTCCCATAGGAACTGCGATTAGTGACGCTGCCATTAGTCCCAAAACTTTCAACACCAGTTTGGCCGGGCCTTTCTTGCTCTCTAGAAGAACCTGCTGTTTGAGGGTTGACGCCCTTATTGGTAGTGTTGATTGTGTATTTAGGTCTGCTCCGATGAAGGAAATACACTGTGAGGGCGATAAGACTTTTCGAAGTTTATCGAAATCCCTAGGTGGGAACAAAGGTTGACTGTGTACTCTATGGCTTGCAAGAGGCGACGCTTGGTGGTGGCGGTGAGGAGCCAGTCATCCAGATAGGGAAACACCTGGAATCCTCGTCTCAAGTGAGACGCAACTACTGCCATGCATTTGGTGAATACCCTGGGGGCTGAGGTGAGTCCAAAGTGCAGAGCTCGAAACTGAAAGTGACTGGCTCCCAGCCAGAAGCGCAGGTGATCTCTGGACAGTCTGGACATTTTGATGTGGTAGTACGCGTCTGAGATCCATAGAGCACATCCAATCATCCTTCTGTAAGAATGGAAGGATCGATTGAAGCGTGACATCCCGGAAATTTTCCTTCTTCACGAAGGTGTTGAGATTGCTGAGATCTAAGCTCGGTTTCCAGTCCCCTGTCTTTTTTGGAACTAAAAAGAACCTTGAGTAAGTTCCGGATCCTCTTTGGTCCGCCGGGACTGGTTGGATGACTGTTTGAGAAGCTTTGCAATTTCTACAGCTGCTGGGTTTCACATACGGGGTGGCACATCTGGAAACCTTCTTTGTAGAGGTGGAGTTGATGTGAAGGGGATTCTGTATCTTCTGGTTATAATGCTTTTTACCCAGGAATCCAAAGTAATATTTAGCCAGGCCAGTGGGTAATAAAGCCAAGCGACCCCCGACTGCCTCCAGAGCAGGACAGCAGGGCCTCCCTTCAGGAGTGCTGGAAAGGCTTCCCAGGGACGGAATCCCTGTCGCCTTGGTTATGCGGACCCCCTCTGCTGCCAGGGCGGCGTCTTCCATTTCTACCCCCTCCCTCTGCCTCTGGAGGGGGCATCACTCTGTGTGGTTTGGAAAGATCCACGATTCTTAGGGAACCACATTTTCCCGCCTCGTTGCCCTTTGGGGTACGGTCTAGTAGGACCGAAAAAACGGACCCTGACAGCAGATAGATAGGGTCTTTCCCTCTTGCTCACATAGAGTCAGAGTCTCCTTAACCTTGGGCCCGAAGAGTGCGGCACCATCAAAAAAGGGGCACTGGCAAAGGAAGGCCTGAAGGCTTCCGCAAAGGAGCACAGCCGCATCCATGATCGTCTTCGAAGAGCAATCGCTGAAGCTGCAGCTCTACTTGATCCTTCGGCTGCATACGAGATGAGCCTCATGGATGAGTTTACTATGGAGGTAAGGGTGTTAAGTTGTGCTGTTACCTTATCTGAAACAGCAGCATCTGTGTTACCCTGGAGGGTATCTGTCAGCTCCTTGATGAGATCCCTCTGCAAACGTGTGAAATGAGTCAAATAGTTTAGCGAACGCATGGAAAAAGTCGCTGAACTAAAAACACGCTTCCCATATCTGTCCATAGTCCTAGAGTCCTTATCAGGAGGATAAACAGATGAGGACGACTCAGACATCTCCTTTTTCGTGGCTGCCGCCGCCACCACCATAGCGTCGACCGGAACTCCCTTGGTGAGATAAGTTTTATCTTGGGGGGGGCAGTGATGAACTTGTTTGGTTTCCTAGGGACTGGTTCCACTGTGTCAGGTGCCTCCCACGCCCTTCGAGCAATCAATTCCATTAATTCATCGAAGGGCGGAGTCACCCAGGAGGTAGAAGGTTGAGCCCCAAAAGCCTTCAGCAGCACAGACTCGTCCTCAGTGGGGGCTAGGGATTGCCAATCACCCCTCTGTTTCAAGATCTCCAGGATGTCTGCAAATAACATCCTCAGAGGGTGATTTGGGGGACCCCTCTGCCTCATCCAAGTCGGTGTCAGACATTCGAGATTCCTGTGGGGAATCTATGTGCCTCCTCTTGCACAACCGTTTCCTCGGGACCTCAGAGGGGGCTTCTGGTGAGGCCTCCAAGGAAAAGGGGGAACCCTCTGGGGGTGGCTGAGGCAATGGGGCTCTACGCTTTGGATGGGTCGTGGGAGCAGAAACAGAAAGCGGCCCTTTTGGGGAAGGAGAAGATTCCCCTGATGAAGTGGTTGTCTGTGCAGACAATACTTTCCTCATAAGGTCAAAGGCCCCCGAACCCCGGGCCGAGGGCTCCCCCGGTTCCAAACACGGGAGCATCCCAGATCTAGGTGCCGTGGGCTCCAACCCAGAGGATGGAGCCGAGCCAGTCTGCGCCGAGGCCCCGAGAGGGAGAGTCGGCACAGACAGGTCGGTACGACTCTCGGTCCCGGAACCGAGGAGAGACAGTCGGCTCCGCAACTCCCCTACCGGTTCCGAAGGAGTCGAAGTCAATGGTGTCGATTGTGCAATGGACGGTTTCGGCACAGAGGGCTCCACTATCATCAGGTCATCCTCTCAGAGATCTGGATGGGTCTCGAAGGAGGACCCGTTGGAGATATGGGGAGGCCTTCTAGCTTCGACACCAACTGGGAGGAAACTGCAATCAACTTGGAAAGGGCTGTGTTTTCCATGAGTTTCTGCACGACATGATCCACATCTGTCTCAGATAACGGTCTGGAAGAACGGGTCGAAGGAGCAGAAGATGGCACCGACCGAAGAATGGACGGTGGTGGCAGCTCCGACACCAGTTCCAAGATCTGGGGCTCAGGGAAAGATAAACGCTAGACGCTCGGCCCCGAGGTCTGTGGAACCGGCGAACGAACCCTAGAAGATGAACTCTGAGCCGATGACATGGGCTCAGACCCCTTCGAGGATTCAGAAGCCTGATCCGACTTGTCCAAAGCCTCTTGAAAGGCAGGTTTAAGTAATCCTCTGTCTATAAGCTTCCTGCGTCTATCTGTCATGACCCTCCCGCTAAAGGAATGGCAAATAGAACAATCCTCTTGAAGGTGGAGAGGGCCAAGACAGTAAACGCAGGAAGCATGATTGTCAGTAATGGACATTTTCTGCCCACACTGACATCTCTTAAAGCCAGATTTAGCTTTCTCCGACATGACTAAATATAACAGGCTAATAAAAAAGAAAAACTGCTATTAATCACTAAATCCTATAAATGTATATATATGTCTAGAAAAATCTTATACAAGTATACAAGACACTCACAAACCACACAAACCACACCCAGAGAAAAAAGGGTTAGGCCACAAACGGTGCCTGAAGAATGAAGGGGATATATATAAAAAAATAACACACAGCACTTCTATATACTAAAGAAATATAAAGTTATTTCAGCAAAAAAATATGCAGCGTATCTGTAAACTGTAACCAACTATCAAGTTTCTATCTGGTCCGAGCTCTCCTTGATCCGATCTGTTGCAGCGGCAAACTAGATCTGAGTAATGGCAGGGAGGATTGTGGGATATGGGCTGGTCTTGAGCTTCTCTGAGATTCAGAGCTTTGCGATGCAGCCGACTCGGAGCAGAGGATCGGCTCCGAACCAGTGTGTGCAAGAACAAACGGCGAGATTGAACACTCACATTAAACCTTTTCATATTCACATTATCTGTTAATTTGTATTACTAGCACAAATACTGATCAGATTAGGAAATGAATTGTGAAGATTTTCAAGATGCGAATCAAGGGAAAATAATGCCATCAGGGTACATTTCAAACCCTCTGCAGAAATGAGGGGAAAATATTGACAAATCTAACAATTTAACATTTAGTAATGCAGCTGGACATTTCCTTACAGGTGTCAGTTTTGAAAGCAGGCCACTAAGGGTTGTTCTTTTTCCAAAGATGGAATTTTACATAAGGTGTACATTCTACTGGGCTACAATACTTCTGCTGATGTATGTAGTGAAAAGGTCTACCAATTTGAGTTAAATACTTATTTAAAAATCTGATGCCAGCTTGTACAGTTTATGAGGAAGGGGAAACAAATTATGTGCTTAGCATAACGACAGATCCTTTCATTCCAGTCATACCAATGACATATGGGTCCTAGAGCCCCGCTGAGATCCGATCCGGCAGGATTTAGCGCCCCAGCCTCAAGCCCCTTCAAAACTTTCAACCAATACCTTGCTCATCTAACTCAGATCAAAGTTGGTACCTAACCGTAAGCACACTTACACTGCCTTTAATCCAGGAAAAGTGTCTCGGAAAGGGGAAGGATGGTGGGCAATTATATCAGACTGAAAAGAAAGGCTCATTTTATAGCAAATATATAACTTTTATATCCTATTCATCCAGTCAGATCCAGAGCAATCTAAATTCCCAGCTACATAATTCCTGGGTTGTCTCAAGACTAAAAACCCTTCAGGACTATGCTCCAAAGGAGGCTTTGGCACTGAAAATACGATCCCAACTTGTAATGCTTAAAAGGTGCGAGTTGAAGACTGTGTAGCAGATTGACAAATGTCACCAATGGAGAGAGAGAGACCTAAAGAACGCTGCAGAAGTTGCAACAGTCCCAGTGGAGTGAGTGCTGTGACTGCAGGGTAATATTTTGAGATGTGTAAATGACAGACTGCAATCTAGACAGGGAGGATTTTAGACACCTTACCAAACTTGTGTGAAGGATACAAAAAAGTACAGTTGTGTACACTTACCATAAATGTAGATGTCGGTGTGTTATTCACTGCTGCAGTCATTACATCCAGGTTATCTGCCTGCGGATAGCCCTCAGCCGGCCTGAATACCAGAGTCTTGGATTCCTGCGTCAGATGCTGTCTTCTTCCATGTCAGGTCATCAGGGGTATAAAACATGCAGCAGACGCCATTACACCAGTTTTTCTTGCCCCAGATGTCAGGTGGCGCCATAATGGGAAGCAATTATGTTACGTTACACCTCCAACAAAAAGCAAATACACCAGAAAGCTCAAATACACCAAACAAGAAGGAAAGATAGAGCCAAAAGTAGTCAGTGGGCTGGAGGGAGGGTAACCTGGACTACAACAGTGAATATACTCTTAACGTCTACATTTATGGTTAAGTCTACACAACTGCACTAGGTTCGTGTTTCACTGCTGCAGTCATTACATTTGGGTCAATTCCCAAAGCTAAGGAAGGGAGGAAGAAGTTAGAGAGCATTAGGGCCAGCTATTAAGCCCTGCCAAACTGCAGTGGCAAAACCAGCTCTGGATTTAGAAAAAAAAAGGGCATGTGGGAATGCTTGGTGAAGGTATGTACAGAGCTCCAGGTAGCAGCTTCTATGATGTCCCTGGTAGGGACTCTGAGAAAGGCTGCAGCTGTAGATACAGCCCTGGTGAAAATGTGGTGTAATCCCCTGTGGGGTAGGTTTTCCATGGTGCTTATAGCAGAAATTAATGCAATGGGCTATCCATTTAGAAATGGTTTGCTTTGAAATGGCCTTCCCCTCTGCCCCTGCAGCAAAGCCAACTAGCAGCTGTTCAGATTTTCTGAGAGGCTTAAGTCCTGTCCAAATAAAATTTAAGCAGTCTGTGCATGTCGAAAGAGTGCAGTATTCTTTTTGTGGATTTGGGAACAAGTTAGGCAAATGAATGGACTGATTCAGGGTCACACTAGACACCACCTTGGGCATAAAGGAAGGACTGGTCTTGAGGGAAATCCAGTCTGCATGGAACATGAGGGCTCCACTGCCATGAGGGCTGTAATTCAGAAACTATTCCTACTGAAGTGATGGCTAGAAGGATGGCTGTTTTCCAAGAAAGGAATTTCAAACTCTGCAGTTGCAGCCGATTCAATTGGAGAGAGAGTGAGCTTTTCCAATACAAAGTTAAGGTCCCAGGATGGAGTAGGGGCTCCCCTGGGGGATCTTAAATTTTTAGCCCCTCTGAGGAATTGCTTTAATAGAGGGTGAGAGAAGGGTGGTTCAGTATTATAATGTACCAAAATGGCAGAGGCATGAATTTTAATAGACAAAAAGGATAAGCCCTTGTGGAGCATCTCTAAGTTACGAGGTAAGCTGGGCACTGTACCGCCCATCCCCCGAGTCTGGCTCCAAGAACAGTATCTTTTCCACTTTTAGGCATAGGATTTTCTAGTACTAGGTCTCCTTGCTTCCAGAATGACATCTAGCACCTGCTTACTGAGGGATGCTGCTGGACAGCTCAAGGAATTAGCCAGGCTGCAACGTTCAGGGTTTGAAGTGGAGAGTGCAGGGTCTGGCCTGCCTGCTGAGACAGCAGGGAAGGTGTCCGAGGTAGGTGCCATGGATCCAGCAGCATCATACTGCGAAAGAGGAGTTACCAGTGCTGGCGAAGCCAGTCCGGTGCAATCAGTACTGTCCTTGGTTTGTCCTTTTTGATCTTTAGCAGAACTTTCGAGAGGAGAGGCAGAGGGGGAAAGGCATAAACTGAGAAGCTTCCCAGGTAAAGGACAGGGCATCCACTTTCCAAGCTTGACTGTGGGGAGTCCCTGTGCAGAATTTGTCCAACTGGTAGTTCTGAGGGGAGGCAAACAGGTCTCTCTGTGGTGTCCCCCATTTGCTCAAATAGGTTGAATATTTTTGGTTCATTTCTATTCGTGTGGATCCATGAAATTTCTGCTTAGGTCTGCCAGTGAGTTTAGCTTGCCTGGCAGGAATTGAGCTTGGAGGTGCACTTGGTAGCTCAAGGCTGTGTTCCACAGAGCCATGGCTAGTCGGCAGAGATGGTATGAGTGGGTTCCTCCCTGCTTGTTTATGGGCCACAACTGTGGTGTTGTCTGTCTTTACCAATAATTGTCCTGGAAGGATATGGTCTTTGAAAGCTGTCAGGGAATTCTGTACAGCTAACATTTCTTTTTGGTTGATATGCAGGTGCATCCGAGGCCCTTGTTGAGGTGGAAGGCCTCTGCCCACCAAAGGAACTCTGTCGTTATACAAGGAATGATAGCAATCACTGATTCCAGGTCCTGAGAATGTTGACACCATAGGCTTTTTAGATATAACTGTAGTTTCCTCATACGCAGTTTTGCATATAGAATTAGTATAATGCAAGAGGCCATGAAGCCCAGGGCATGCAGGACTTTCCTTGCAGATAGCTGGGCCTTTGTGGCCAGCAGTTTGAAGTAGGCTGTCAGATAAACTTGTTTCTCTGGCGTGAGGTAAGCCATCTGGGAAGTTGTGTTCAAGCTTGCTACCAAGAAAACTATCTGTTGACAGGGTACTAGATGAGATTTCTTTGTTTACGGTGTACCCCAGCGAGGTTAAAAGTTTCTTTACAAATGCCAAATATTTTAATAGCATGTCCAGGCTTTCTGCCTGAATCAATCATCCAGGTATGGGTATATCTGAATATTTCTCTGCCTGCAAAATGCAATGGCTGGAGTTAGACACTTTGTGAATACCCTGGGCACAGTAGATAAATTAAAGGGAGGTGCAGAGAACTGGTACTGCATGGAGCCTGCTCTGAAGCGTAGGTATTTCCTGCAAGATTCCCTTATTGGAATGTGCAGGTAAGCTTCCTTTAAGTCTAAGGTTGCCAACAAGACATCTTTGCCTAGCACAGAAAGCAGCTGTTGAAGTGTTAGCATTTTGAATTTTAAGATTACCAAAAAGGTGTTTAGAATAGAGAGGTCCAGGATAGGATGCCAGGAGCTGTCTTTTCTGGGTACCAAGAAAAGTCTTGCGTAAAAACCTTGTCCCCTTTCTTCTGCTGGGACAGGTTGAATAGCCCTGACACTTAGAAGAGAACCTGCTGTTGAGCCTCTGCCCACTGATTTAGAGGTAGATCTGGCCAACCGTTTGGGGTTGGTAAGGTGTGGAAGTGGAATCTGTATACCTGGAAAACTATATTTAAAACCCATTTGTCCTAGATAATGGGTTCCCAGTTTTTGGCATGCAGGGTGATCTTTCTCACTAAGGGAGCAGGCAGTTGAGCAGGGCTTGGAAGGGTTAAGGTTAAGTCATTGTGACATTTTTCCATAGGGGGGAGTCTTACTACTACTTG